>NC_044333.1:11728889-12029477 GCF_007399415.2 Gopherus evgoodei | reverse complement strand
TTGTAATTTGACTACAAAGTAGAATAGCCCACAGCCATAATAAAAAAAAATCTGTATTCATTTTGCCGCTTCAATGTTTGAAATGCGTTGTGGCTTAACTGAAAATGAAGCTCAACATGTCTTTCTCAGGTTTTAGAGTGGTAGCCGTGTTAGTCTGTATCAGCAAAAAGAATGAGGAGTACTTGTGGCACCTTAGAGACTAACACATTTATCTGGGCATAAGCTTTTGTGGGCTAAAACCCACTTCATCAGATGCATGCAGTGAAAAATACAGTAGGAAGATATATATATAGAGAGAGAGAATGTGGGGAAAAAATGGGGATTGTTATACTAACTCTAACAATTATAACAATCAAAAACCAGTCAGAGAACACTTCAGCCTCCCTGGACACTAAATTACAGACCTAAAAGTCACAATTCTTCAACAAAAAAACTTCAAAAACAGACTCCAACGAGAAACTGCAGAACTGGAATTAATTTGCAAACTGGACACCATTAAATTAGGCTTGAATAAAGACTAGGAGTGGATGGGTCATTACACAAAGTAAAAACTATTTCCCCCTACTGTTACTCACACCTTCTTATCAACTGTTTGCAATGGGCCATCCTGATTATCACTACGAAAGTTTTTTTTCTCCTGCTGATAATAGCCCACCTTAATTGATTAGTCTCACTAGAGCTAGTATGGCAACCCCCATTTTTTCATGTTGTCTGTGTATATATATATATCTTCCTACTGTATTTTCCACTGCATGCATCTGATGAAGTGGGTTTTAGCCCACGAAAGCTTATGCCCAAATAAATTTGTTATGTCTTTCTCAGTAGTCATGTAATTTACAATTAGAGTATCATATGAATAGACGATTAGGGAGAAACCCTGGCCCCTTTGAACTCAATCGCAAAATTCCTGTTAGCTAAAATGGGGTCAGGATTTCATCCTTACATTATTTCTGCTTTGGAAGTAACTCATTTATATTTTTTCTGAGACTACAAATAACAAATATGTTTGGTTTTTTGCCACTGTCTAATCATTTTTGCCAACTTGAAGTCTGTGTGTCTTCTGTTTGTGTTTAACTTGCAGGTGTGGACAGATTCAGTGAAGACATCCAACAAATGATGGGCTTCAAACCGGGCCTCTACTGGCGACTGTGTTGGAAATTTGTTAGCCCTGCTTTTTTATTGGTAAGAGGTGATTTATTTATTTATTTTGTCCTGGAAAGAACACTGTGAGGATGCTTCCTACCAGCTTATTCATACTAAAAGCAAGATATTAAGTGGATTCATAACATTACTTGTCAGGGCCTACGCTACATGTTTTGTTGCCCAGGGCAGTATACATTTTCAGTGCTCCCCAAACAGCTGATCATAACAAAACAAATTCTCTGCCCACCCAATTTTGATGCAGACACACACCCTGGATGATAAATTTGGCATCCCCAGAACCAGGTGTCCAGAGCAACTGCCCTGATTTCTGGACCCTAAGGCTGGCCCTGTTACTCACTGTTATCCCCAATGTTGTCAGCCAGGATAGCAGAAGCCATTTTGACTCATTTTCATATTTGGAGAGGTTGCATTTTGGGTGAAATTTGTTAGACAGGAAAAAAAATGGTTAGTGGTCAAGACCACCTAATGCACTTGTGGGTATTACTTGTAGCCCCTTCTCCCCAAACTGGTTTAGGAGATAGTGGCTCTGCTTGGTAATCTTGATGGTGGGAATGCTTTCCCTATCCCAAGATACTGTGCATATGCATGTATTGAAGGAAGGAGAGGTACTGTCCTCAGATTCTTTTTTGCAGAAAGTGTACACCAGGTAGGAGATAGAGGTTAACTGTATGGGATTTAAAGCCCATTTGGCCTGAAAGGGTTCTCAGCAGGTTCAACTAAACATTTTAATATTTTGAGGTTTCTCCATTATCAGATCTGTATGTAGATCTACTGGCTATATAGAAGTTGGCTTGGAGAACTTGTATGTGTGTGATAGTACGTGTTTATATTAATGCTGAGGTTTACACATTTTCTCATTTTATTCTCCTCTGATAACTGTACAGACTATAAGGCTGATGAATACTTGGTGTCTTATTGGGTTATAGGTCAAGTTTATGTTCTGTCTTACCAAAAACAGCCATTATGCCCCCAGCTTCAAATTCACTTCCCGCATTTCAGCTGCCATGAATTCCATTTTAAAATCACACCCCTCTTGAACTGACTTCCTTCTTGGGAACATGAATTGGGGGCAGGGGGGTAGAGAAATCTAAAGTGTCCGGACCTGTGCTCCTGAAGAGAACTTCCCTGGAAATAAAGCTACCTGCATTATCTGACACAGAATATCAGCCCATGACTGTACTGCAGGCAGATCATCCTCTTGTACAGTACAGCTAAAGTTCCTGGTTGTTCAAGTCCTCAACTCCTCAGTCCTGTAGAGTCAGAAATTCCACTGCAACAGGATATGGGCTCCTACCTATTTCCACTTACTTACAGCTTAATGCAAACAAGCATACATACATAAATGAGTTTCAGTCTGTGATTCAAAAAGTGATAGAGCTCTAGAAATCTGTCAAACCAAAGTGTCTTTCAAGGCTACCCCACACCAAGCATGGGGATCTCAATACTTATATTTAAGAATCCTTGTCCCTCAGAATCCAGACAGCATAAAAGGGATTCAGGCTATGTTTAAACTATAAATTACTGAGGTATAATTTATGTCACTCATGGGATGTGAATAATCCACACCCTTGAGCAGCATAAGTTTATACCAACCTAAATGCTGGTATAGACAGCACCATGTCAGCAGGAGAGCTACCACCTCTCACAGAGGCAGGAGTTATTAAGCCAGTGGGAAAGCTTGTCACCGATCGGCTTAAAGCATCTTCACCAGAAGTGGTGCAGCTGCACTGGTGCAGCTGTGCTGCTGTAAATGATGTGGTTTAGACATAGCCTCAGTTTCCCCTTGTCAGGGGTTTTTATCCCCTCCACTCCAGAGCCCAAAACTGATGGGATGAGTTCATAGGTAGGTCTCTCCTTCCTGGAGGGAGTGAGGAATGCAGTCAACACAGCCTCTGTCCTTCATTTGCCTTCAATGGGCCATCTGATTGTATTCAGGATGAGCACTTTCTCTTAATTAATGCTTCTTTTCCTGTTCAGTGAGTTACACGATTATAGAGGTTTACAATGCAAACACTCAATATAACTTTATACCACGGGCTATAGAGGTTATAAGTGAGATCAATAATGCAGCATCCTACAAGCATTATATAAAGTCTAACACTAACACATTCTTATCAACTTAACATCTAATATCTATTCTGATAATGCTAACACACAGGTAAGCTAGGCTGGTTTCCAGCTATGCATTTGTAAGTGTTCAGTAAGGTTTGGGATGTTGGCATGAGCCGCACCTGGTCTGCCTTCATCACACCATGGTACATTTCCACCTCCTTTTGACCAGTTGTGCCTCTGGAAACCATGTTTGATATGAGGGTGAGAGAGGGCTTTTTCCCTCCCTATCTCCTCTCCATAAGCCCAAGATGGTAGTTGTCCTAGTACTTTTGTACAAAATTTTGAATGTATAAAATGACAGCTTCAAATTTGTTAGTATTATCTGCAAACTGATCTGTATTATGTTTTGGGCATCTGCAGTTTCAGAGAAGTTCAATTCCGAGGACTTAAAAGCTACATAAAATGAGTAGTTAAAACCAGAGCCTGGAAAAAGCCTGGAAAAAATGTCACCAGTTTTGCCCAATTTTGATCAAAACCATAAGCTGCAATAATACTTTGTACATATTATGCATCACTTTCCATCCAAGAATCTCAATGTTCTTCACACAAAACTAAATAAAGCTCCCACAACATCCTTGACACAAGTACATATTATCTTTGTTATCTAGAGAGAGAGATGGAGGCAGCGAGTGTTTATATCACATCCTCTGGATCTCAGAGAATGTCTGCGATAAAGCTGGGAAGAAACCAAAATCTCCTGACTCCCATTCCCTGATTTTTAACCACAATATCTTTCACTTAAAGGTGAAATTGAGACTGAAACTAATGTTACCAAAATTGTCAGAGATGTTTCCAAACAAAACAAAAAAACAAAAATAACTAAAAAGCCAAAGCTAACTATACCCAGTTACTGGATATTAAAGAAAATGCTACAAGTACTGTCTGGAAGGAATTATAGGATTATAGATGGAAACTGAATCGGATCTACCTTTGTGTATTCCGGATCCTTTGCCCATCACAGGTTGTGATTCTGTGCTTCCACTTCAAGGATATAAAATGTGTCTCATTATGATTTCAGTGATGCCCAGCAGATGTCAAACAAATTGGTTTAAAAATAATCAAAAGAACAACCCTTTCCTCCCCACAAAAAAACCTATATGGTAATAGGTACATGATTTCAGCTGTTGCCAGAGTTATACAGAACTGCAGGTTGCCCTGCATAAGGAACGAAACATAAGAATTGGGTCAAACCAAATCTAGCACCTAGTCCAATATTCTCTCTCTAACAACAGTCAATATCAGATGCTTCAGTGGAAGATGTAAAGCCCCTGAAATACAATTTTGCGATAACTTGGCCAAGGGGAGAAATGTTTTTCTCGTAGCTATTGGGGCTTTGGTATTTATCTTTCAATGAGTAACGCCATTGACTGTAATAGAGTTTATTTTTTGATAGGCAAATACTTGGTGCAAAAATGGGAAACTTAACTGGTAAAAGCAGTATCCAGTATGTTTCCTATTGATACTTCATTGATGGAGTTCAAAAGTGTAATACACACAGTACAAAGTGAAACTATTTAATGATTATACCCCTGAAACTATCATTTTTGTAACATTCAGAGCAAAATGTACAAATGCTGTCTTCCAATCAACTTAATCTCAACACAAATAACATGCTGCCAATTCAGGTCCAGCCCCAAAATGTAAGATAAATAACTCGATATGGAGTGGTGATGTTTATACCTAATGTTTTAGGCAAATCAAAATATTGGGAGGGGCATTATTCTGTGCTAAATTTCACTCAGCCATCATTAAACAAATGTGTATCAACTAAGCACATAACTTCTTGAGGTGTTACCATTTATGTATGTGCTTGTTTTTGAATAGTAAAATCAACAATATACACAAGAATGTGACTACATATAAAATTTTACAACTGTTTGTTATATATGTACTAAAGAACATAATTCAGTTATTAGTGTATTTTTTAGTTGGAGGGTATGAAGATCACAAATGTGGATGAATGCATTAGAATATGTAGGGTGCAATTACTCCAAATGGTTAGCTGTGTGAAATAGAGAGGAAAGAGACACATTAAATATAGCTTGTGAGCCTTCTGACATGTATTAAGGAAAATAAACAGATGTTTCATTACATTTTAGAATTTTTTTTCTCCCTGAAATGTGAAGGTAGCATTTGGTAGTTTTATGTAAAGGTTAAGTTGGAACTAAACTGCAGTTTTATATTGGGTATTTATACATTCACTCCAGGTTATTTGTAGATCAAAAGGTCATGGTGAATATATGGAGATTTTGACATCATTGTGACCTAGGATATTTTCTGTTGCATTAAAGTTTATGCTTTCAATATAAAATTGAAAGCAATAGCGATCTGCCAAATAGCTACATCAAATCTGGATCAGATATCGTCTCAAAGTTCAAAATTAGCTATCAAACAGTTAATGACACAAGGCATTCCTATCAAGACATATTTATGATGGGATACACAATACATTTTTAAAAGGGAAAACATTTTAATAGCATACTTAGCATCTCATAGACTCATAGACTCTAGGACTGGAAGGGACCTCGAGAGGTCATCGAGTCCAGTCCCCTGCCCTCATGGCAGGACCAAATACTGTCTAGACCATCCCTAATAGACATTTATCTAACCTACTTTTAAATATCTCCAGAGATGGAGATTCCACAACTTCCCTAGGCAATCTATTCCAGTGTTTAGCTACCCTGACAGTTAGGAACTTTTTCCTAATGTCCAACCTAAATCTCCCTTGCTGCAGTTTAAGCCCATTGCTTCTTGTTCTATCATTGTTCTATCTGATAGCATCCATTCAGTAATGAGCCAATGAAGCATACACTGAAGTCAATCAGTCATATTTTATATTAATGTTCCATTTGTAAGTGTTTTATACAAGGTTAATAAATGATCAAAAGATGTTATAAATATGTTACAGACATGAGGACTGTATGTTGAAGAAGATTATAACCACATCAGTAGAAGGTATATAGAGATGGTTGTAAATCATTGTTACATAAACAACCTATTGACTTGTTAAATGCTTTAACAATTGATTAACCATTTAGTAGCCCTTTAAACACTAGTTATAACTATAAACTTAGTATAAATTGTGACCCTCAAGGATAGATCCTGCAACCAAATCCACACACATTTTTGGATCCAGATCCCAATTTACAATAGTTCGAATGAAAATGCTGGATCTAGCTTTCTTGCGTACCACACTCCCTCCAACCCAACTTTTGAGAATGGGAAGCCCAGTTCTGGATTCAATTTTACAGCATGAACCTAGCTCTAGGGAAGTAAATGAAAGATGTTCTAATGGTGTTTTCCTGGCTACCAGGCTTCATGTCAATGTTGGGTGTTTGGTATGTAACCTCAGCTCTATTTTCCATCACACAATTGCTCACAGATGTCTGTGTGTAGGATGTGGGATGCAGCATAATGGTCACTGTCTTTCCAAATAAGCTTATTCTGGTATAAATATGTTACCAATTGTTCTCTAAATTATTTAGTGATGAACTGCATGGTCAGGGTTAGATAACTACCCACCTTCAGTGTAGACAGGTGATAATTGGAAAGCAAATTAAAAAAGAATTGCTAATCTCTCTAAAGTATATGCTTTAATATCTACTGTAAACATGAAAATATGTACCTTTCTGGATCAGTAGATGCTGCATTCTCTAGCCATGCATATAGTCCTAGAAGACTTCCAGAATTAAAGTCCAATATTGTCAATCATTGACTGAGTGTAACTACTATATATAGATACTTTCTAATACCTGTGGGGAGAGTACACACATTTTAGAGAACATTGAGTAGCTTGATTCTAATGGTCTGGGGTTTTCCAGGTGTCTTAAAAGGTTATATGGACACTGTAAGCATGATATATTAGGGGAAAAACATAGTCCATACAATTTTTTATTACCTATAATTTGTTTCCATTATAAATTGTGAAAATAAAGCAATGGAAATGCTTTTTTGTTGTTGTTTGTTTTAAACCAGAGGGAAAATCTGAATTGAAAAGATGTAGCAGAATTAGAGGGGGCTCAGAGACAGTGAGAAAAGAGTGGAATTGTTTAATTTACAGGATATTAATAAGAGGAGCTATAAATTTTATATGGTATAATGAATGGCATAGAGAAAATAGATCAGGAACTTCTGTTAGCTGTCTCTTATAATGAAAGAAGAAGACAACAAATACAAAGCTGATTAAGGAAATAGTTTTTAACACATTGCCACATGAGATCAATGAGACTAAGAACTTTTCAGGATTCAAAAAACAATTGGTCAAAAAAGATAACAAAAATAATGAGTTAGAATAGTTAAATATTTAATTTTAAAAGTATTTTGGAAGGGATGTAAACCTGAATGCTTCACAACATAAATCAGCCTCTAACAAGTGGTTTTTAAGAGAAAATTTTACTTGGGGGAAGGTTACCCCATAATTGCCTAGTTCAGGGGTCCTTCACTTTCCTCAGAAGCATTTGGTACTAACCACTGTCCAGGATAATGGATTAGAAGGCTCCCTGTTCTAATTTAGTATAGCAATTCCTATGTTCCTAAATATAAACAGGTCTTTCCATAGGATACTAGATCAAACATTTATCTTAGGAGTTTTAGATATCCACACATCTATGTTAGCATTAGGAAGAGTCTTGTTGAAACATTATCCCCACATTTCTCACAGCTATTGAATGCCAGCCAAAAATATCATGAGGTGAACCAACATTTGTGAGTATATAGCATTTCTAGCATTCTTGCTGATTTGATAAAGCTATCTCAGTAGCCTTTGACATTCTAGGCCTGGTCTACACTAGAAAATTATGTTGGCATAACTACACACCCCTGAATGGCGTAGTTAAACTGACCTTTGTCCCTATGTAGACAGCATTAAGTTGACAGAAGATTTCTTCTGTTGACCTAGCTATGAACTCTTGGAGAGATGGATTACCTATGCTGGTGGGAGAACCCTGCCTGTCAGCATAGGTAGTATCTACACTAAAGTGCTTCTTTAGCCCTTCAAGTGTAGAGAAGCCCTCAGTCTCTGAACATTTTAATCTGAAGTAGTTGCATGGCCCAAGGATGAATAACCCAGGGGACAAAAAGAAATTACCAATGTACTTTGCACATTGAGATTATATACACATACTGATAGTCATCCAATTTATCTTCTGACAAATACAACATTTAAAGATGTTTCTGGTGACTGATTCTATTGGCATTGTACTACAATATCTCTAACAAAACTCGAACATATTATACTGAATCAATAACTGATTCAGAATGTTCCTAGCCTGCATTGTATTATAAATCTAACTTTCTTTCAATAGGACACACAATCCAAGGAAGATACATTTTGATGGGCATAAGAGTGGCTGAGTTTGTCAATTTTCAGTAGCTCATGTCCAACATGGAGCAGCAGTTAGAAAAAAAAATACCCTCAAGCATCTTATTTGTTTAAGTGGGATAGAAAGTGCTGCTGTACATTGAGAGAATGGGACATCTGGCCAAGCTGTCTCAAAAATCTTTAGACAGAAGAGCTTTTTTCCCCACCAAGGCTTTTTTTCCTAGAGCTGGGCAAGTAATGGTTTTCCTCACCCACAAACACTTTCAAAATTTCAAAAACTGTCCCACTCCAAATCCACATCAGGATGAAACTAGAAACCTTTCAATTTTTGTCACAAAATAAAACCAACGCACATAGAATCCAGTCTGAGACTAGTCGATAATAGCAAATAGCTTGGTGGTGAGAGCACTCACATACGGTGTGAGAGGCCCAAGCTCAAGTTCCTGCTCTGCCTGATTTGGAGCAGAGACCTGAATCTGTGTTTCCCACATCTTTGCTGTAACCACTGGGCTAATGGCAATTCTGGGGACAGGTGGACACACACACTTGAGACACTTTTCTAGTGATATAAACTGAACATGGCACACATTAAATGAAATAAAAACTGGCTAACTGATAGGTCTCACAATGTAATTGTAAATGGGAAATTATTGAGTGGCTGTGTTTCCAGTGAGTTCCCGCAGGGATTAGCTCTTGACCCAGTGTTGTTTAACATTTTTATCAATGTCCAGTAAGAAAACATAAAATCATCACAGATAAAGTTTGCAGATGACACACAAAAATGGGGGAAGTGGTAAATAATGAAGAGGACAGGTCACTGTGTCAGAGGGATCTGGATTACTTGGTAAACAGGGCGCAAGCAAACAATATGCATTTTAATATGAGTAAATGTACATCTAGAAACAAAGAATGTAGGTCATACTTATAGGATACAGGATTCTATCTGAAAAATATTGGTGGCCCATGGTGTCTGAGAGCTCCCAGTGCGACACTGTGGCCAAAAGAGCTAATGCAGTCCTTGGATGAACAAACAGAGGAATCTCAAATAGGAGCAGAAAGGTTATTTTACCTCTATATTTGACAGCAGTGCAGCTACTGCTGGAATAGTGTGCCCAGTTCTGATGCCCACAATTTTAAGAAAAATGTTGATAAATTAGAGAGGGTTCAGAGAAAAGCCACACGAATGATTAGAAAACTTGCCTTATAGTGATAGACTAAAAGAGCTTGATCTGTTTTATTTTAACAAAGAGAAGCTCAAGGGGTGACTTGATTACAATCTGTAAGTATCTACATGGAGAACAAATATTTAATAACAGGCTCTTCAGTCTAGCAGAGAAAAGTATATTGGGACAGTTCCATCCTTATGAAGCATTGCTAGAACTCCTGGGGAAAAGGACAGAGGGATCTTGAGGAGTCCTCAGGGACCATTTGAAAATCTCTGCGCATAATCCTGTCCTGGACCCATGACTTCAGCCTTGAGACCTTCCCCATCTCTAACTCTAGTTTAGAGTACAGAATAACAAGTCAACCTCCCCTGCTTCAGAAGTAGGGGAGGAAATCCCCCTTTCACAGCAGCGTGTAGTCTGCCAGTGATGTTCACTAGTCCACAGGGCAGATACAAATAGCCTGGATGGAATTTTATGATTTTTCTGACCATTAACGTCATTCATGAGTGCCCTAAGTGGTTCCACACTGTCATCTAAAAGGGATACATTGTAAATAGGCTGAAGATAGGGCCTATTGCACAGGTCTAGGTATCCCCTTTGCACTGGGCAGCTGCCTGATCTAATAGATGGGCTTGTTTTCCAGTTGGAGTTTTTCCAAAGGGCTAAAATTGTGGTTCTTTCTATTTTTTCTTCCTTAGTTTGTGGTGATAGTCAGTATTATAAACTTCAAACCTCTGACCTATGATGACTACACCTTCCCTCTCTGGGCAAATCGCATTGGCTGGGGAATAGCATTATCTTCAATGATCCTTGTGCCTGCCTACATTATCTATAAATTTCTGAATGTGCGTGGGACCTTTAAAGAAGTAAGTGGAGTGCTAATAAAATGTCATGAAATGTTATTATGAAATGAATGTGCTGGATTTGCGTTAACAGTTTGCTTCTCTAGCTCCCCAGACACATTACTCGTTGTGTGACCTTTCAGTTCCAGCTTTCTAACTGGCTGAAATTACAGGCTGGATTTAATACACCCTATTCCAGTTTCTAGACAGAAATCAGTCTGCCAGAATGCCCCACTGTAGTTCATAAAAGCATTTTTAATGCACATTTTAAAGTTGAATTAGTAGATTTTTCTCAACTGTAGAAATATATATAAATGGATGCCTTCAAATACAGCATCCAGAATAAAGAGTGGACCCAGTCCAGATGCTTTCTTTAGACAGCAATTTGGTCCATGATTCTCAACAGGAGTGCTGTGCCACTCTGAAAATCTGGGCACTTCATTGAGGTGCTTAAAATAGATTAGGCCACTCATCTGAAAATATGGTTCCAAATGTTTATTGTATAGTTGATATTAAAAAAAAAAGTTGGAGGGTGGGTAATTATAGAACTAGTGACATTATCTATTGTGAACATTACTTGACAGTTCCCATTCATAGACCCTGTTTTCAGTTGCTTATTATTTCTTACTGCGCAGGGTCAGGCTGAATATTCTTGGAAAACTTTAGCCAAAATAGAAGAGTCATTACCAGAAATGAAGATGAGAAAAATAAGTTCTATTTCCCGTATTAAAAAATTCTGGGGAAAATTTGAATTGCTCTAGAGCCCCTATGCTTTGGAGCAGGAACTTGGAATTTGGAAGGGGGTAGACTTTGTGTCAGGAATGTGCCTTTTGCTATCCCTATGGAAATCTGCCAAAATGTGGGCAAGTGATAAGCTTTGAAAAATGGCCATTCACATGTGCTCAATAAAGACTTCTTAAGGCTTGTCCACAGCTATTCAGGAATAGTGATTAAACTTTAAATTAACACCATATCTTTATTCAAATTAACTTTCAAGCAGATTTTTGCAGCTAGATTCCCCAAAGATTCAGTCCACACTGGGCTGGAGCATATTGTTTCCTGCAATTGCAGCTCTGGGCTCCTACAGGCTCTGCTGGGCACCTGAACTGAGAGCAGGGAGACTGTATCTCAATGACACCCCATGCTGGACCCAGGCAGCTGCCTGATTTGAATGCAGAGTGGCAAGAATAGGACCTTTGAAAGAGGAAAGCGGAATAGATTGGGAAAAAGACAAGGGGGTGGGGCAAGACTGAGGCTGGAGTGAGGGGGATAGGGAAGGGAAACTGGGAATGGGAGTTAGGTTGGGGTGGAGACTGGGAGTGGCTAGGGAGGGAAATGGGGAGATACCTGAGCCAGTAGGTGAGTAAAGAGTGGACAATGAATTGGGCTGAGGGACACTAAGATTGGATGAGGGCCCTTGGGAGGCAGATTGGGACTGAGATTCTGTGGGGATGGGAAACATGTGCAAGTGTGTGTTTGGGGGAGGACTAGGAATTGCTGGGCAAAG
Organism: Gopherus evgoodei; assembly: GCF_007399415.2. Taxonomy (NCBI): domain Eukaryota; kingdom Metazoa; phylum Chordata; order Testudines; family Testudinidae; genus Gopherus; species Gopherus evgoodei. The sequence goes on along the minus strand of NC_044333.1, from coordinate 12,017,366 downwards.
GGATTGGTCCGGGGAGTCCAGAGGGGTGAGACTAGGACTTGCTGGGCACGGAGACTGGCACTTGGATGAGACTCCTGAGGAGTGGAGACTGAGATGAGGAACCAGGGATGCAGAATACATGGGGCTGAGACAGGCAGGTTGGAGGGGATGGGACAAAAGGAATTCAAGCTTTGGTGGAAATGCAGAGAGGAGTCTGTGCCCACTAGACAAACTCCCCTCCGCAGCCTTGAACAGAACCCAAGATTCCCTTGTCTCACCATTCCTTTGCTAATTTCCTAACTTCTGAGTGCTTGACTTTGCTACCTTAAAAATGTTCTTTTAACATAGTGTTATTGTGTGTAATGTTAATCTAGTGTGTTATTGTTCTGCTTAAGAGGAACCTGGTTTCTATGGTAAAAAAATACATCTAATTATTTTTCATTACAATCTCACTGCTCTGTACTTGCCTCAAATTACCATTTCAAAATGACACAAGTTTAAGATTCACTGATCATATTAATTTTCTCATCACTGTCACTTGAAATTCTTATCCATGCTCCGAAGGAATCCACAAATAGGATTTAGAAAGTAAAGCCACCTTTAGATCTGTTTTCAGCCCTTTAGAAATACCAAACATACTCCTAAAACATTGAAATTTTGATTGTTTTATGTTCATTATAGTCTAGTATTTTAAAACTCAGGCAAGCACAGTTTGAATATCATCTGGTTTATTGCAAACAGTTGGATTTCAATCATAGTATCTATCCATAATCTGAAAAGATGCCCTTAGGTTTGTCAAAATTCAGACTGCCACAAAGAAGCATTTTATGGTTTCTCAGAAACAATTGATATAGCCAACAATTGCAACAATTTTTCCTTTCTTCTCCCCAGCAAATGACATGAATCCTTCATATTTTTCATGTGTTCTGCACGCAGATGTTCTACTGATCTCAGCAGAAGATCTGTGTGTGGAACAAGTGCAGAAAATGCACTGTGGGTCTGATGCAAAACCTGCAGAGGCCAATGGAAAGGTGCCAATTGACTTCAAAAGGTTTTGGATCAGGTCCTTTAGTTCAGATAGAATTTAATTATATTTTAAACCTATTATTCAAATAGAGTTGTGAGGTAACCAGACATATTATTATAGTTCAGTCTTCTATTTCTGAGCCTCAAATTCAAATAGTCTCCTAATATGTTAGGACAAGAGAAAGGTAAGAGACCCATGGGCTCAGCTGGGAGCCTTCTTGCATGCACAGGGGAGTAAGAGGGAGTCTGATCCTTCTTATATCGTTGGGCAGGCTAGCTACAGTACAAGCATGGAGAAGACAGCGGCCACTGCTGATCAGCTATTCCTTCTCCTGCTCAAATGGATGAGAGTGGGCAGGGAGCAGATGAAGACTTTACTCCACCCCCCAGCACATCAGGTTAATTAGCAAAACCAGTGTAGACAGGGAGCCAGGAACCTGACTGAGGTCCTCTGAGTTACAATCTGATTCCTGCACTGCCCTTTACTCCTGCCTGCTGGTTTGTAGGGTTACGATCCAGCCCCGTGCAATCAGTGTTCTGCAAAACCTTTGGCTTCCTTTTCACTGGGGTTTGTGCAAACCCTTTATTTTGTTCAGTTCTCTTTGCAAATCCCTTTCAAGCAGCACCAAAACCTCACAGCAGAATTCACTTTAGTCCACTGAGTTTCACCTGCTTGCAAAAGCTGATGACACAAAATTATAGGGCAAGCTCAGGTTTGCTTAGCAATACCCAAAAATAAAAGGGCTGCAGATAAAGGGGAAACCATGCCCAAAATTCTTAGTATAGGATATCAAGGGCTAAATTATGGCTATTCAGCTTGCAATAGAGGGAGAGAGGAGGGAACCTCTCTAGTAGGAGCTCCTAGAGGTGTGCACACTGCCCATGGAAGTGCATGCCAGAGCGATGTTTGTGTGTGCTCCCAAATGACACTACAACCTAGGTTTTGTGGACAACGTGGAGGGGTACCCTCCCATGCGCCTTTCTTCACCTGTTTGCATTGTTACTAGCCTCCAGCAATCCTTGCAGTCAGGAAGTTCAAGGGCTGTGGTGCCATGTAGCTCCTGGAGACCTTTTCCCATGATGTGGGGACAGGGGGGGAGAACCAGCTAAAATTTATCATAAACATTCTGTTGTTGCTGTGAGATTAGGACTACCATCAAGAAGCTCAAACTATAATACACTTTGGTCTCTCAATGATTACGTCCTCTCTGGGCTCAATGATATTAAAAATTAAGTCACACACTATTTCCCTGTAAACTCAGGGATAACATCCCCTATCTGCAGATCTAACCCATTTAACATGGCTAACTTTCTTTTCTGTGTGCCTCCACTCTTGTTTAGAGACTAGCTTACTGCATCACACCCGAGAACGAACACCATCTTGTGGCACAAGGGAACGTGAGGCAGTTTAAGGTGTGTATTCCTTCTCCCTACCTCCCTGCCCACTCCCTTATCCTTTGCACCCTTAGCAAGTTTGACTGGCAAATGAAAGTGGATTTGTTTCCTTTCTGCCTTTTTGCCAGTATGTGGCTTTTGTGGGTGGGAAAATGCCATGTGCATCGGCCTCGTAGGACTTTTGGTGCCTTTTATAATTTTAACAATATGACCCTATAGAGTCCCTGAGGTTATCCCACAGCAGTTCAAGTTCCAAGCATTTTTGTTCATATGCAATCATGGTGAGATCTCATCAAAGAACATCTTGGCAATGATCAATTCCGGACCATCATGCAGTTTTGAAAAAATTAAGTATTATGAGATGCTTCTCACATAAGTTATTTCATAGGGATCTGGATTGATGGTTTCTACCTCAAACTCCAAATATGTGCCACCAGTCATGACAAAGAGGCAAGCAAATATCCTGTGACAAGAACTCATTTACAAAGTGGTTATGCTGAGATGACCCGATATGGAGATGTAATAGGTTTTCCCCATATGCTTACAGGTTGAACATGTTCTTTGGTTTGCATGGGTGGTATTTAATCAACCATAACAAAGATGCTATAAGTTTCCAATGAGGCCTTCGACTTAGCAAATAAAATGAGCCTGTTGAAAAACTCTTTCCTAAAAGTGAAAAAGGATACAAAATCCCATTCTGCTCTGTTATCAACATTCATACTCTATTGTTTTTTGCCTCCGTTGTTAAAAGTAACTAATAATTATGTACAATAGTTCAAAACTTGCTGATTCAGATTCAGGTACTGGTCATGAAAAATAAGGTGAAAATTTGGCTCTTTATATTTAGTTTGAAACAAAAGCAAGAAACTGAATAGGCAAAATACTTGCTATATATGAAGGAGAATTATTTCTATATATTTTAGAGTGATATAGTAGATATTTTCCATTATATTTTAATACCTCAAATGTAAGTGATTATGGCTCAAGATTTCAAATGTGTGTTTCCATATTTTCTCTGTAATTACTGCACATGAACATGGGCTATATGCACATATTTCTGCACAATTCTGAACATTTGAACCCAAATACATAATGGTATAATGTATCTTTTCAGCAGTTTTGGATTTAAATTATGGAGGTTGGGAAAATATACAAAAAGTAGAAAGGCATAATTTGAAAAAAGCAGGAGTGGGGCTCTGACAATGGAATTCCTGGATGATGTGTCAATCATTTAGGCCTGTTTATTGACTTAAATTACTGTTTCCAAATAGCCAGCATCAGTAGCAGAAAAACATCATGATTATTGGACATTGTTTAAGCATTTTAACAAAACATTAAGCAGTGTGCCTATCTCATGATGCAACTAGTATCTTAGTTATGTTTCCCTAATGTCCAATTATTGTACATTTTAAAACTGTCCAATTATTAAATGATTGCTGTATCAGACAAGCTGGTTGTTAATAGAAACTGGGATTAAGTCTGAAAATACTGGTAGCCAATTTTTCCTGCTTTTCTGTAATTTAAGATTTGTCATCTCCCTTATTTCATACTTACTCTCATCACTATCATTTAAATCAATAATATATTATCAAATAAATAATGGCTTCTGTTTCCTTTCAGCTTCAACACTGGCTATCAATATGACAACTGACAGGTTGAGGAAAAAGCCAATACATTAAACTAAACTGGGATTAAATGAAAAATCAAGTTCAAAGCTCTCTTGATTGTGCTTGGACCAGGCTGGCTCAGAGCTCATCTACTGATTCCTTTGAGGGAAGACAGCCTCTGCTCCCTGTTTTCTCTATTACTTGGTTTCAAATGAACTTACAGACTGGTTTTCCATTTCCTTATATCTTTCAGTGCCATGAGATCCATACTTGAGCAAATTTGTGAGCTTTGATAGAGATAGAAGTGGAGGAGGGAGCAGAAAATCATCATTAATTAAAGAAACTCTTGTCTTGGAGAAATAAATAAAAAAACATAATTCCTTTAATAATTCCTGCCACAACATTGTTTAGAGACCAACTATATACTCAGAGATGGATGCATCTCAATTATGAGACAAGAGTGACTTTAAGTGCACATTCATGCCATTTGCTTTCTTTCAGGACTATCCTTTGGATATAATTTTGCATCCTTCTGAAGTAAAGACTCAGTGCTTCACTTTCAGTGGTTTGTTATTAGTCTCTTCTTTTGGTGAAGAAGGTTGTCTTTGCTGTATATGTCTGTGCCATTTTCTGTGCAGTTGAAAAGCACGGAAAAGCAACAGGGATGGAATTAAATTCCTATTGTTGTGGCTATTGAGTACAGAAAGTAGTTTTAACAATACACTGTACTTAACAATGCAAACATATTCCTTTATGTCAGCTATTAAAATGGCTTTATTTATCACATGATCCGTATTCTACAGACTTTGAGTTAAGCACCAAAAATATTTACAAGTAGTCAGATTTTCCTTCTACATTCTGTTATATTGTGTGACAAAGAATGTACAGTATATATAAATATATAGGAACAAAGGCAATGATCTTTAGAATAAGCCACGCTATCCAGTGGCACCATAATATCAAATGTTGGCTTTGTGCAAGTGCACTATTATTCTAAATGTCCTCTAGGTTCAACTGCCAGAACGTTTTAAGAGTTGTGTAGAACATCTTGGATGGAGGGGTCTTCTAGGCATAACTGAATTATCTAGGCCTACTCCCTCTCTTGTATATTTCAAGCAGCTTTATGCCAGCTAGAAAATACAGAGCAATCTTAGTGTGATTGGGTGCTGTTCTGTATGGTCACTGTTTTAAAGTCATATCTTCTCAGTGATCACTAGGTTGCAGTAACTGGGAACTACTTATTACAAGAACTATTCTAAATTTTAAAGATAGCAGGTTCTCAGTTGAATCTAGTCTGGAGTTAGAGCCTTAATGCTGAATTTCTTTGCCTTTATAAGTTCAATTCAGTTTCCTAATGTTTTTTAAAATATATGTAGCATCTCCTTTTTTAATCGTTATTTATATTTTTTTTAATTCTTCATTTTTTATAATATCATCCTGGAAGTCTGAAAATAAAAGTTTTCCCTATTGATTTTGTCCTTCTCCATTTAACCACCATTGACTTCCTTCCAACCCCCGATGTTTCTAATAGAATTGAAATATATCTGCTTCTCTTTTTTACTTTATTCTTTATGCCCCAGCATGATTGAAAAGCCAGAAATATTTAACAGTTCTTAAAAATAGCTTCTCTTCTATTTTCAGTATCTAAGTGACAAAGTATTGTTTGTCTTCTTTTCTTCTTCAAAACACAGTGTTTTAAAGCGAAAGGGCATTGTCAGTTTTTTACCCAAGCTAATGGACAGTAACCTGACAGGACAGCTATGGTAATTTATATACAAAAATCAAGGAGTTTAAAATGTTAAAATTAAAGTACTGTATTTACCTAAGAGTCCAAACAACATCTTCTATAAAGAGGAAAATAAGTTTAGGATTCTTTTTTAAGTGGTCATTATATCATCACTCTAATCAACATTGCTTCTTAAAATTATGCTGGGGTCCTTATTTTGTAGATATAAATCTTACTTGGAGAATGGCATAGCTTGCGCAGTCAATGTTCTGAGGTGGCCGAAAAGCGTCTCAGAATGGTTATGGCGATCAAATTGAGAAATACCAGAGGACTGCTAAATGTGCAAATCATCATGTCTCATCAAGTCATATTCCTTTAGCTCTGCACATCAGTGGTAAACTTACAGGCTAATAAGCTATTGCAATGTTTACTTGTGAAAATCTGCCAATATACAGTGAAATGGCCGCCGATGTAATACTCTTACATCCTAAAGCCTTTGTGGTTTTTCCTTCTTCTATCTAACGGCTTGTCTGCACTGGCACTTTACAGCGCTGCAACTTTCTCACTCAGGGGTGTGAAAAACACACACACCCCAGTGCAGCAAGTTTCAGCGCTGTAAAGCGCCAGTGTAAACAGTGCATCAGTGCTGGGAGCTACGCCTCTTGTGGAGGTGGGTTTTTTTGAGAGCTGGGAAAACTCTCTCCCAGTGCTCTGCTGTGAGTATACAAGCCACATTCAAGTGCTGCCGCAGCAGCGCTGTGCGTTGCCAGTGTAGACTAGCCCTAAAGGACATTGGAGCTTGCTCCAACCAGCATGTTAGGGGCCTGATCCTGCAAGTACTCACTGGGTTCTTACTCTGGTAGTAATAGTAATTCTTACTACTGTGAATAGTTTCCACGGATGGCTATGCCCAGGGCTAGGGTGATTCCTCATTAAATTATTATTGATTTGTATTGTGGTAGCACATTAGGACCCTACTTATGGGGCAGGACCCAATTGTGCTAGGCACTGTACAAGCACAGAACAAGAAAATGGTCCCTGTCCAAAGAGCTTACAAACAATCTAAGGGCTCGTCTACACTTGAAATGTTATGGGGGCACAACTGCATCACTTCAGAGTAGACATTACCTATGCTGACATGAGGGTTCTCCGCTCGGCGTAGGTACTCTATCTCCTGGAGGCAGTAGCTAGGTCCTAGCACTGTCTACACTGGGAGTTAGGTCAGCTTGCACATGGGTGTGGATTTTTCACACCTCTGAGTAACATAACTGGGTAAACCTATCTTTTTAGTATAGACCAGGCCTAAGTATAAGACAGGAGATAATAGGTGGAGGTGAGAGACAGAGGAATTCTGTTGTCAATGGAACTACTCAGGATAGGAAGTGCTTGCATGATTGGTCCTTATTTCAGAGTGTCAGCCAGAAGGAGTCTCTCACAATTATTACGAGGCATTTCTTCTGCCCCAGAGATGGAAAATGTTGTCTCTGATTCTCCATTAAATGAGGGAGCAAGATGAGTCACTTTATCACATCTCTTGGATGACAGAAAAGTGTGTTGCTATTAGATGCGACCTCAGGGCCTGCTGAGTAATGAAATACTTTCAAGGAAGCCATGATTGATTGTGTGAACAAGGTGCTAAAGACTCACTCTGTACTTTGTAAGGCAATATGGACAATATGTCCATCAAAGAAGCCATCGAAGTCCATCAAAAATGTCCATCAGTCAGGAATTAGAGAGATTTGGTGCCACACCTTACTCCTTTCAGGTACCATCTCCCCAGTGTGTTCCTGTGTCTCACTGAGGAAAGTAGAAAATGCCTCGCATGGAGTCAGCTTCTTTAGGCTTCAACCACAGCAGTTATGGAAGATTGCTTAGGCAAAGCAGGCTCACCACCTCTGTGAGGTGGCTGTGCTAAATGGCTCCCACCATAACAGAACCAATGTGTCTGACACATCCAGCCATGCAGCAACTCACTATTTCCCACACAGACACACTTGCCTGAGAGAGCAGACACTCCCCATGGCTTGGAGCAGTTTGTGAGACCCATTTCTGAAGGCACTGGACACTGGAGAGAAAGAGTCCATCCAACTCCAGTACATGCTTATTTAGGGAGAGGCAGAGTCTCATAAATCTCAAGATTAGCAAAGCCTAAAGTCTCTTAAATGAATGCCCCTCTTACACCATTCCTTGTCACAGCTCAGTAATTCCTGGGACCTCTTCGCAGCCTCTGCAGAGGAATAAAAATTCCTTCCCCTCCTATCGCCTAGAAACAGACTCCCTCAGAAGAGGACTATGACTCCAAGCTCAAACTTCTGTCACTTCACTTCACTGCCCCCACCCCATATATTCCCCCACAGATCCCAAACTCTGATGATACCCCACCACATACACAATCCCTAGTAGAGTAAGAGGTGGAATGGTAACCCATTTTCTGATAGAGGAAAGGCCTTGTTCGTCTGCACCCCCAGATGCAGCATTATCTCTCCCTTAAAAATGTGCTTGTAATGTGCTTGCTAGTTCTGTAGATTGGTGAACCAGTGCAGACGCTCACCTTGGTCTGAGGGAAAGAGTGAAGTGACTATTGTAGGGAGCATAGTGTAGGGCTAAGCAGATTTATTTGACAGCTTTGGAAGTCATTGTATGGCTACTCTGCAAAACCAGTGAGTTCTTAACTCAGGTTGAAATTACCTCATCAGCTAAGGTTAAAACAGCAGTGAAGGCACTGCAGCTCAACTTTTAAGTCAGCCCAAATTCAACCCCATCCTCCCATATAACCTTTAATTCAAGCAGCTAACATGAGTTACAAGCCAATTTGCTGTGTCTTTGTTGCTATTTTAACCCAAGGTAGCAAACACGTGTTAGCTAATCCAAGGTAAAATCACACCTTTTTGTTTTTTAACTTGTGCTCTATGACTTGTTTCAGAGCCAGCCAGGAGGGGGGCTCCATGCCATGTCTCCTGCTCCTGGGCAGTCCTTCACTGTCTGCCTGACACTGAAATTAGAGCCAAGCAAAAATTTTCATGCAAAGCTTTTTCTGAAAAAACCAGAAGTTCGCTGACACCAAAACATGTTGCAAATTCATCTCTGTTTCCCTGAAATATTTTCACTGGAGAAAAAAATTCTGAAATTCAGTCTCTTTTATGAAACAAAATATTTCAATTTTTTGGTTCAAAACTATTTTTCATTTTAAAATTTCCCTTAATTTTATTTAAAAACAATAAAAAATATTTGAAAATGATCAAAATCAACATAAAACTTTTATCTTTCTTGAAAATAAACACTTCATTTGACTCTAAACTCTTTTTTCCCAATTTTTTGGAATTGCCAGCAACCAAAAAAAATCCATTATTTGCCCAGCTCTAACTGAAATTTAGGACCCAGCCATTATCCACACTGTCTCACCAAGCCACAGAAAACCAACTAGTAGGTAAGACGAGAACTTGCTTTCCCTTCATATTCTTCTACTGCAGCTCAGCAGTAATGCTGTGAGTTTTCCAAATATCTGCAGCTTTCCATCACTCCATGGTTAAAGCCCTTGAGACCTAGATTTCTAATGGAAATATAGAGAGCCGTTTAAATCAGTAATCCAAAAAGTACCAGTATGATTTAATAAAAATCCTTGGAGATTTTCATCCAAAGGGAAAAGTCTTTGTATTTTGTATTGATTAGCATGACTCATACTATAACCTATGACAGCTATTCAGTTAGAAGTCAAGCTACTGTGGACTGTAGAATGAAGTTTCTACTGTCTGAACACACTCTGTTCAAAAGAAGGGGGGTAAACATGACCTACAGCTCCTGGAGCTGCCTCTGCAGGGCTGGCCCGTCTGCATTAAGGACTGCATCAACAGCATGAGGGCTTTTCTAAATAACAGTGGCTAACAGCCCCAAGGAGCTGAATCTGAAGCAGAGGATCAGTGCAGTGCTTGGGCATCCAGGCCATTGCCCCCTTTCCTCTGCCACTCTGGCAATAAAAAGGGTGCCTAGCAATCGTATAAAAGTTCCTACCTACCTGTGCTCTGTGTCAACAGATCACCCTTATACTGAGATCATAGAAGATTAGAGTTGGAAGAGACATCAGGAGGTCATCTAGTCCAACCCCCTAATCAAAGCATTGATGAGTATCCAAGCATTGGCTGCACCAGATTATGTCCGGAGAGCAGTGCAAAGTGGTTGCAGAATCTGGTTCTTTGGCATTTAATTTATAGCAAATAAAAAAACCCTAGAGTTAAACTCAAGGCAGGTGTGCACTACAATATGTATGTTCTGAGTATGTATGCTCTGAGTTCGATCCACCAGTGGTCGATTTAGCGGGTCTAGTAAAGACCCGCCAAATCAACTGCAGATCACTCTCTAGTTGACCCTTGTACTCTACCCCTGACGAGAAGAGTAAGGTAAGTCGACAGGAGATTTTCTCCCGGCAACCCCCCACAGTGTAAATCCTGTGGTAACTCAACCTAAAGTACGTTGATTCCAGCTGCATAGCTATAGTTGCGTAGCATAGGTCGTCTTACCGCGGTAGTGAAGACATAGCCTCAGTTAGTCCTTCAATCCTCCACCCCCTCCCCCACCAAATTATTCCTCTTTGTTTGGCAAAGGAGCATATTCTAATGAAAATCTTCTACCTGGAAGGAATCTAAAAAAGGCCATGGGGGTGAGGGGGGGGGATTTCTGTGTTATTTTTGCAGTCACATTTTTTAATTCCAATCTAGGCATTGGAACCCAGTGCTTTGTACTGCACTACAATGAGTTGTTGTTTTGGTTTGTTTTTTCCTAACCAATATGCTTGGGAGGCAAGGTTTTGTTGAGGTAGGGATAATGTTAGTTAATGAGACCAATCAAGTGAGTACATGTTCGTTAGCTTTGATGAAAAATGCAATTAACATGTTTCTGCAATGCCCTGAAAGGCCTATTGTGAGAGGGACCTTACCCCATGTATAACTTTTTTTTTTTTATTATTATTATTTAGACAAAAAATGTTTCTGAACCTGATCCTCCCACTCACAGTGCATGAAGGACACATGACGGTGGTAGAACATCTAGGACTTTTGATCTTTGTATCACAAGTGGTTCAGTGTGTTGATCTGAAAGGGAACGGGGAAAAAAGACAAAAATATCCGGATAAAAGTAGAAGCAAGAACAGGCACTTCCTTCATCTAGCCCTCTGAACTTTTGTGAACAGAAGTTGTTGACTTGCTTTTTACATTGGCACTAAAACCAAGTTGATGTGATTTAGGAAATGTGTGGATGTCAACATTAATAAGGGTAGATTATTACTGAGCAACTTTTCAATGTATTAGTCATAAAGAATATCTTTAATTTCAGTGTCAATATTTTCTAGCAAAACTTGTTTTCTTGAACAGAAAAAAATACTATGGCAAATACAAAGGAAAAAATGAATAAGAATTATAAGAAACTATTCATTTTCACTTCCAAGGACATCACTGGTGAGGAGGAATATTCTAATATCTATTGTCTGACAAAATATTCCAGAAGAGGGACATGGTCTGCATCACACTAGCAAAGAGAGGGCACTTTATCAACTCTGCTGATGTGCAAAGTTTGTCTAAACTATGTGAAAGAAGTGGTGTAGTTCTATTTTAAAACTGGGCAGTGCCATTTGGCAGCAGTGTTGGAGACATTGGTAGCATTGTGTGTGAGACAAATAAGCTAACAGGATACTTGTATTTGCAAGTATCCTGTCCACTCTGGTGCTGCATGTGGTCACTTGTTTTTCAGTGCCACTAAGCTGGGTCCTCTCTTCTACACTAGTAACCCAACTTTTGGATATTGACATGGATTTTTCTCACCTTAGCATCTGATGGACTAAAATGTCCCCTTTAGTCCCCTCATCACACAGTATCGTGTAGTGACACCAACAAGAGGTGGAGTAGCAGTAACTAACTAGGTTGATGAGCAGCAACACAGAGCATCTGTAGCAGTTTTTCAGTAAGTTCTTACGTTACCATGATTTGAAATGAACGAGTTCTTGCATGCTACACTCTCGGCATGCTACTTACTGCCTGTTGCATATCATGCACGTGTCAAGATGATGTGGTTCCTTTTGCAGGACCACAAATGTGAATACCCTCTGCTTATCTTTAAGCCTCTGCCCCAAATTTCATTCACTCCAGAAAACATTTCAAACGTGGATAACTATACAGCCCAATGTACATCTTTTGATGCCTAGAAGTTTCTGCAGGAAAAGGCATTGTCGGTACAAACATGGGGAGTATGATCATTAGGGACAGAAGCTGTAGATTTTATGCACTCAGGTCATTTTCAAATTATTCACCAAAGCACACTATAACTTTTAAGAATGGCAAGTTCATTTAAACATAGGGCCATATCGTCAATTGGCTGTAACTCTGCATAGCTGCATTGTTCATCCCCTAAGGATCTGGACATTCTATCATAACCAGAAGACCACCACCTCTGGATGCTCTCCATTTAAATTCTTTATCTATGTCCATCACACATTTATCATTTGGGCTACCAGAGAGAATTAGGCTACAGTTCAGCCTGCATAAGAATTTTCCTTGTGTTTTAGTTAAGTGACAACTTACAAAAGGTGTTTTTTTTGTTTGTTCTCCACCTCCCCAGTACCAAAAGCAAACGTATTTAGTCATATAGCAATCATTATTTGAAGAAATTGATATAGGGGGGAGAAGCAGACAGAGAAATCCAGGAGAACAAAAGGACCAAATGTAGTATAGAACAATGAATGTTTTCAATTATACTGATCTCCTTTGTAAAGTGCTTTCAGATCTACTGAAGAAAAATGCTGTGCCTGAGCTAGGTAATTTTAATAGGACTGATTCAAAGCCCAATGAATTAATTGGAAGCATTCCTGTGTACTTCAGAAGGTTTTGGATTGGCCCCTATGTGAAACATTTTTAACTTCTTTCAGTGCTACCCTGCTGTCTTCACCTAGGTAAAATTTCTATTGCATCAGCTCTGACGTTGAGATCAGCTGACCTCTTGCTTAAGTACTGATTGCAAGACTGTGCTACTTGTATATTTGTTTTCTTTTGTAAAAAGGTGCTTACTTTTCCTCTTTTACTGCAACTTTAAATGGCTCTTTGATTGCTAGATTTCTTTAACAGGGTAACATGCAAAAATGCAGTGAACTCAGAAAATCACTAAGCATTAAGTTGTCTCTGTTTAAATGTGTCATGTTGCTTCTTGATCACTGCCAAGACAGTGTTAAATTTGCAGGTGACCTGCCTTCATCATTTATTATGTTGCACCTTCTCAATGAGCCTATTTGTGAGAGCTTAACATATGTGCACTTAGGGAAAATATTATTTACTAAGGGCGTTTTTCCAAATACTTCATTTTAAAAGTAACTTATCAAGGTTTGCCTTACAAATGAAAGCTTTATAGTGAGCATTTACTTGGTTTACACAAATGTTTTACTTAATTTGTAATGCCTTTTTATAGCAGTGATTAGAATTAATCTGAAATAAGGGTACCTCTGTATATGAATATTTTAATATTTTTACCTTTTTTTTATTTTTAACAAAATGTAAATGTATATTGTAAGGCGAGAAATTGAGCTTTTGTGTTATCATATAGGACCTGTCTCTCCATTATAAATCTATGTAATCAGTCAGTCTAGTTCTACAGTATGTTGGCCTTTTGATTATAAATGTAAATGTGATAAAGGAGAATAAAGAATTGTTGTCTACAGCCAAAGTGCACTGTAGAACAATATTCTCCAACACTGCCTTAATTTCATAAAAGGAAGTCATGCATTTGTAGTCTATATTCTGAAGAACTAATTAGAGCATATTTTGCCTGTAATTTTGTTTTGTTATGGAGAACTCTACTTTAAATAAAACAAACTAGTGTCTAATATAGATCCCTATCCAAGTCAAGAAATAGTATTTAATTTAAAAAAAAAATCATAGAAGTTGACAATTTACCAGTGATTGAATGTTCTGCAAAGTATCCCAGCGGCCACAAATGTTTGAATAATGCCACTAAACTTTCACATCTACTTCTATGGGTTTGTATGATCTGCAGAGCCCTTTATCAACTATTTCGTTTCTGTAAATCATACATTAACACCTTTTGTTGTCTGGGAAGAAACAGCATTTCATTTTCATTTTTTTTTTAAAAAGAGGGACATAGCTACATACGTATGTAACCAGAAACAACTACATTTCTTATAAATATGGGTGTACATGTGATAGATGCGCTGGTTAACTATGTTAAAAATGTTGATAAAGTTGGTGAATGTAAAGTATTTGTCCTCATTCTTCGGTCCTTCTGTGATCAGTGTAAATAAGAACTGTTTTAAGCTGTGCACCATAAATGTAATAGATTATTTCAATATTGTGTACAAAGTATTATTTAAATGAATAAACATCTGACAAATATGCACATACAAAAAGACTATAAACAATAAAGAGTATCTTCTGTATCTACAATTTAGTCATGGTAATATTGCATGCAGTGTGTTGAAATAGTTAAAATGAAAATGGAGTTAATATGTCCAAATTGTTCTGAATGGATAATCCTGAAATGATCTCCACCAGGTGGAAACTATGCCTTGATGTGAGTGGGGATACAGAAACACCAGTCCTATTAAAAATATGCAAACTAGCCACTCTTATCGAACATTGTCTCCGGCTGATCCTCCAGGCTGGTAGCCAGTTAAAAATAGCAGGCAAAATGTAGAAACTGCACAAAATTCTTATCTTTGCTCAGTTATAGCCCACATCCTTTTACCTTTCAGCTAATCAAATGGATTAGCAAAAGTAAAGGGCTTATTAATTCCTAGAGTGAGTGTAATCCAAGTAACTCTGTAAAGCTGTCATACTAAACACACAGTAAGTGAAACTCAAACAATTTAAACCTCTCTCAAAATGCAAGATGCAAGAACTGCTATTTCCCAAAGTAAACATGGTTAACCTTTTTAACTACTTGCTGTCATTTATATTCTGCTTATAAAATATGCCATAACTATAGTAACAACTATAACAAAAAACAACCTTAATCGATGGATTAACCAGGAAGAAAAGATTTACTTCTGCTTTTCCCCTTAATTGATGTCACTTATTTTTTTAAAAATGGGATAATTTGATTCTTTTCCCTACAGCTGAAACCATCAAATGTACCATTGAAAAGTTTATTTTTTAATTTATAAAATAATTAAAGCCTACTCACAATGGGTCCAATTTCAATGCTTTGAAATGTTTCACAACTCTTTTTGACCAGCTCTGCTATTGAAGGAATATAGCAGAGGATATCCCCTCTCAGGTACAGCTTAGACTATAGAGGACCAATCAAGCCTATTAGAGGGGTAATGGCTTAATAGGGGGATACAAAATATCTACCTACTTTATCTATCTGGCTTTAAATAATGTGGTAGAATTATTTCTACAATATAAATATTGTCCGTAAAAAACTGTTCTTCTATTAAATCAGAATGTCAGATGTGTTCATCAAGTATATAAAGCTTGTGCGACTGCTGCCTCAGTTTGGAAACTGAGATAAATAACCCAAGCGAAGTCAGGGCCACTTCACACTGAAAATGGAGTCTGGGGGCCTGGCTACTGCTCACTCCTTGGCAGCTGGAGGTTGGTTGTGGGAGGCACAACCTAACTTAAGAGATAAATATTGTTGCTGCCTTTCAGCATGTTCCCCCCCTTCCCATTACTCCCTAACATACACATGCCCTCAAGCCCCTGGAACATTCTAGCTGCCTTGTTTTCTGGAGGCAGAATGATGTTGCATCTGCACCTATTTGCTTCGACCCCATCCCCCACAGCATGGACCCAGGGCCGGCTCCAGACCCCAGCATGCCAAGTGCGTGCTTGGGGCGGCATGCCACGGGGGGTGCTCTGCCGTTGCCAGAAGGGCGGCAGGCGGCTCCAGTGGACCTTCCGTGCTTGGGGCGGCAAAATGGCTAGAGCCAGCCCTGCATGGACCACCTTGTTCTCAAAGCCAAAACAGAGACCTTAGTTTGCAATTAACACTTCCAGGACCATCCTGAGCTACATGCTATGTAATTACTTCCCAAGAAGCTAAATGAGGATTAGACACACAAAAATACAGTTTCAGGATCAGGCCCTTTTAAATCTTCAAATATATAATGTACATCGAGAATGTCTCTGCCATATTGTGGTGTCCCATGGGAAGGAGGGTATAAGGAGCTTTCCCTCCTAGCCTCTGTAAGATCCATACAGAGCTGAAGTCCCCGTGAACTGAGGAAGGCATCGACTTCATGTTTACACCCCCAAAGTGTGTAGAACTAAAGCAGGCCAAAGGAAGACAATTCACTTTTGTGGCAACTTTTGAGGGTTGTGTTCTGCACTGGAATGAAAATAAAACCTTTTGAACATTTTCACAAAAAGAATGAAATTGTGTTGAACTGTCTATTTTCAAATCAAAACCTGGTAGTTTGTGGGGCCAGGGCATCCACCTAGGAGAACAAGGTTCAATGCGCTGCTCTATCTTAATAGGAGCATAGTTTGTCATCCCAGATCCCTCTGAATCAGCCCAATCACCTGACCACTAGGCTATTAGAGCATGAGAGAATTTTTTTCTTGCTCTCGCTCTGGTCAGAAGTGACCGAAGAACCCAAAGCACTTTTCCAATGAAAACTTAGTCAAAAGATGTACATATTGGCAAAAGAGCATATTTAAATGAAATTTAATTTAGTTGAAAATGTTCCAACCTGCTTCATATGGAACCCCCAAAAGGTCAGACAGGAGGTGGAGACATAAGTTTGCAGTCTGGTTTTGCACAGGGAGAACAAATTGTACCCCATAAATGGCTCCCCCTTCTTATCCAGGAGTCTAAAGGACCAGTTTGCTGTGTGAAGCAGGTTGCCTCCCTGTGCTACCTCAGGTGCAGTGGGGGACAGGACACCAGCACTTACTCTGGAGTAGCTAAAGATCCTATCACTCCATTCACAGATTTGCTGTGAGGCATGTAAAGCAAAAAGCTTGAACTGAGGCCCAGTGTATTTTAATAAGATATAATTAATTAGAAGTACATAGGATTCCAATATTAGTGCTCAAAAAAGGATACAAACATGGAGTAACCACATTGTATAAAAAAAAAGTTAATTATATTTTTCAGAAGAGAAAAATCTGTTAGTCATTGTATTGCTTTAATTTTGACACTACAGTTTTTCCAATTTTCTCCCCTTTGTTTCTGTCCATGGCTTTGGCTATCATAACTGGCTGTGTGGATTAGTGTACATAATAAATATTTTCAGCAACGTGTTGGGGATTCTATTTAATGAGTAAGTATAGTCAAAGGGCTCAGTCCAGAAGTTGTGAGATGTTTAGTGAAATATCCATGTTGAATGCCAAGAGATTTGCGAAAGCATCATAAAACTCCCACAGCTCTTAAAATTTTAAACTTTCCCCTATTCATTGTTCCATCCAGATACAAAAAAAAAAGGACATTTTGACTGCAGGAATGGTCCACGCATTAATACAACTACATCCAGAGATGACATTAGAATTAAAGCTGGGTTCTCACATCTCCAACCCTTGGGTTATAGGAGCAACAACATATTACACTCAATAAAAGTGTACTGCTGAACACAAATGGACTTCAGGAGAGTGAAATGGTACAGTGTAAGTATATATATTTAGTACGTAACACATTACACAACACACTCAGTCTACTGTCACTTATACCTGTCATGTTGTTATGGTGAATGCTCAGGAATAGAGTGACAAATAAATAAAGCTAGACAGACACAGCATATACATACTACAAAAGCTCAAGATTGGGTGAAAGCATTAGGGAAAAGCAGCAAAGATTCCCTAAGGATTTTGCAAAGTTGAAGTTAGTTTAACCACTTCTTGATGTACCGAGTCAAAACGTGGCTGACTTCCAGATTACTATTTATTGAGAATGAATTTATTGTGCTTGGTGCTGTACAAAGGAGAAAGCAGTTCCTTCTCCAAGAATCTTACAATCTAAATTACTAACAGATAGTCCAGTCCTGTCCAGCCCAATTCGTGAAATGTTGGTTGAAGGCTGGATCTTCAAGTGGGCTGAATATTCATTTTGTTTTCAAAATCTGTGTGTATTTGGTAGACGTGGTCAAGAAACAGAATTTGTCATATGAATGGTGCAGAAAGAAGTGCAGTGGCTTTGGACTATTTTTAATGTTGCATCTCTTATGTTTTTGTTTGTATAAGCAGATGTAAAAGGGAAGGGTGCCTAGAAGTCTGGATGGACATCCTTTTGTCTGGAGTTTGTATAAGACCAACATCTCAAATAATAAAATAAATACAATATCTAGGGTCAGTTTGTAAAATCTTAGTTTTGAAAGCACTTAAATGCAGAAATGTAGATGTTTGAGGAGGTCTTTTAACTGATTTTAGCAAGTTATTCACTCTGGATGTACTATAGCATTGCTTTAGATATTTGAGGTGTCACAGTGTACTAAAGTGTTAGAGAAGTTACACATAACAGTATACATCTGCAATGTAGGGATGTTTGAAGGCCTAAATATAGCATGATGCACAAGCAACTAGAAGGCTAAAATATCCTCAGGAAAAACTTATTCGGTTTCCAGTACTGTATGACTGGAAAAGTACAGCAAGCCAGAAACTTTAAAGGTTTGACTTCTATATTTTAACAGTATTTTTTTTCAAATAAGATGTACTTTGTTATCATAAATGAATCACCACAAATCCTGTAAGCTAGAGGCTTATTTTAACATAAGCTTGTTTTGTGAATTAAAACTCTCAGCAGTGTATCACCCCATCCTGCGTTCACTCACTGTGTTGTCAGCGGACTGCTGTGTTGTTATGAAATTCTTCATAATTCACCATCACTCATGTTCAAGATTGATAATGAGGCCTCAGAAAAGACAAGCTTTCGGAGTCAAATGAAAACTAACTATGATGAGGGCAGCGGGTAGGAGAGAAATTGCATTTTCCCAAGATTAGGGCATAACAATACAACTCGGTCAAAACTGTCCTGTGTTTATTGTTGGCATTTCTCCTGTAAAATGTACATTGACCTTGACAATCAATGCATTGATGTGGGGTAGGAATAAACTATTTGACTCTCCTGGCTGGGTGCATTTATGCAGCAAGATGAGGATCACAGCCCAAAATGTAAACTGCCAATGATGAGAGAATGCACTAGGTTTTTGAGATGTTTAATGTGCCCTGTCAAGAAGGTTCAAAATAATGTGGCAATAATTATAGAGAACATAAGCAGCTGGGTGTACACTCTGATCACTGGAGTAAGTTATTCTATACGCTGTCTACGATCTTGTGTAAACTTGGATGATGAATGAAGGTGCTAAAGGAAAAGTTAAAAATAATGAACTGAGTTTGTTTTACATAAGTGAATATAAACACAGGCAAATCACATTCCATTAATTTGTATTCCTCACTAATTGGAATGATTGCCCATTACATTACATATCTTGATGATCCAGGCCCTGCTTCAACAAAGCATTTAAATGCTAGCTTAGCTTTAAAATAAGCATTTGTTTAAATCCCATGGAACTTAATCACAAGTGTAAGTATTTGTTTCATTTCTCAAACCTCATCCTACTCCCAAACCATCAACCCCTCCTCTTCTGCTTCCACTACGTGCTGAAGCAGTACAGGAGTCTGCAGGGGGAATTAACCCACTGCTATACCTGGTGCAGTTAGTTTGCATTGCTCAGATCATCAATATTCTGGTAGAAAAAGTGAACCATCTCGTTCAGTCTGCAGATGAGGAAATTATTTTAACCACTAGCAAAGAGAACATGTCAAGTGTTGGATGCCTTAACTGATTGTTTTGTCTCTTTCCACAGTAGAAACATTCCAGATGTTTTAAGTAAGGGAACCATCACTAGGGTGTTGACTTGTTCAGCAATAAAACAAAGACCAAAAAAAAATCTCTTATTTTTACCCTTTCCTGAATGTCTGTCTACTTCTAGAAGCATAACTGGTCTAAACTGTCTGATGATGGTGTTGTTTTAGTTTACAGGTCCAAATTCTACTATTGATCCGCTCACTGACCTTCTTCCAATCAGTGAGGTGGCAGCAATGTAAGTGAGCCCAGAATTTATGCTTACTATGGAAACTTACAGCAAGCAGGGAAGAATATGTTGTCCCCTGTGGTGTGTTAAATCTAGCAGTTCAAAAGCTGACCCCATTCAGAGAAGTTGCTTTCCCTCTTTTGAATTTGATTAAAATGCTCAGAGCCATAGAGATTATACCCCTTAAATCAAATACAGTGGCATCAAGTACTGCTCTGCCTAGCCAGGAAAAATATTCCCTTCTTTGGTGTTTTTTCAGCTAGATAGGTAGCAGAGTTGCAGGTATGAGTTATTGATATTCCTTATTTCACTTTGTCAGTCTGTTTTCAGGCCACACTTCTCATTATTGTTGTAAATGTTGTCTATTTGCCATGTTATTTTTTGCATCAAACTTCTGTAAATTGTTTTCAAGCCTCTAAAAATCAGCATTATTAACAACTAGTACTACTAAAGTGGTCCCATATAAGTCTTTGATTGGAGAAAGTCTAGTTTGTGTGTCCTCCTAAAAGTGTAATGGAAGTAACTATTTCTTCTCTGCTTTTGGCCAATTACGTTGTGCCTCTTCTGTTAGAGAAGCTAAATCTAATATGAATTAATTAAAATTGCATGTCCTTTCCAAGTTGAGGACTCAATAATGGTAACAATATATGGTGTTAATTGCATTTTCAAGTAGCAGTTTTATTACTCTTTGCCTTTTTTGGAATCTTACGAATAAATGTGAACCTTAATTTGACCCCTACCATTTACCTGAAGCATGAGTTATGTTCCAGATTCAATGAAAGATTTTTTTTTTTAAAAATGGCTTGGAATGGAGGGTAGGGAAAAAGAGGAAGCGTCTTATTCTTTTCTCAGAACAATGCAAATCGGGGATACTGCTGAGGAAGCTAGTGGAGTTATACTGGTATAAAACAGGTGGTGAAATTGAAAGGAAAATCAGGTGTGACGTCTTTGAGGATCATCCCTGTGATAACACTAATCACATTTAAAATGGAAAAATTTCATTTTATCCAAAAAAAATTATATATATATATTTTTCCATTCTAGTGCCATAGCAGGGAGTAGGCAAGATGTGCTCTGTTGCATCATTTGCATAGTCTGGCAGCCCAATCAGTAATTTCAGCAATAAAACAAAATTATCTCCTCACAGGAGGTGGATAAGACCTCTCTAAAAATGGAGACAACACTGTACCTACCGTTGCAAAACACTGCATGATCTTGAGCAGAAACGAACTGAAGTACACGTGCCAAATATCAGTATTATCATCTTCTATTTCCATTAAAAAATGTACTAAAGCACAATAAATACAAAATGTACTCTGAAAATGGTCTTTTTCTATAGTTTTCACAAAGTTACCATAAGCTTCTTGGTATACTGTGGTAGCAGAAACAGAACAGGTTATCTATCCTGCCGAGAGCTAAAATCTGGAGAACGTTGGCCTACATTAAAGTGAATTAGAGAGCACACAGGCACATAAAAACATTAAAGGAGATTTGAAAGGTGATTTCAGTATCATTGCCTTGGGGCAATAGAAAAGCATGACCAGGCAATTTGTTTCTAGTGGCTGTATTGCATTAATAAAAACTCTCACACTTGTAAACAAACAAGAAAGATTTGGATACAAGAACTTAACCTTACATAACAAACTTTTACAGCAGCCTCTCTCCAAATTCTCGCTGTGTGCTGTGGATAGATTGTAGTATATGATTTGAGGGTGGTCTCCTTTATCATCTCCTCTTATTATTCAAGGCCCAATGCCATTCGGCCACAATTGTCATACTCTCCCTCCCTGATTTTCACATAATCTCACATACAAGTATGTGAACTTATTACTTATCATGAAAGTCCAGGGCCTGTTCTCAGTTTGCTTAAGTTTACAGCCAACAAGAATGGTGGAAAACTGCAAGTAATTGGATTTAGTGATCGAGTTACAACTCTTATTTATGCAATCCTCAGTTTCTCCTATTAACAAATCCTGATAGATACCTGATTTTTTGCCAGTACCATTCTCTTTCGACCTTTGACAGCAGCAGATGTTTTGTACAGTTTTGTGACAAGCACCTTAGAATGCAATAGATGAACAATAGATCAACATCCACAACCAGAATCATGTAAAATCAAGCCATTCCTTATCAATGATTTTAAGTTTGGGGTTCTTTTTATTTGCCTTCTGCTGTCTGAGCCTTTCAGGTTCATGTTTTCAAATTTTTCTCCATAACCAATAGGCATAGAAACTTTCATTTAATATAGACAGCAGAGATGCTCAGGTAATCATTTGACTGAGGTTTAAGAAAAATGCCAAATATTACTAGACCTGTAACAAAATCTCAAGAGTAGGCAACACTGCAATCAGCTTGATAATATTAATGTAGTATTTAAAAAGCCCTAGCATACTATTCTTCCCTTGCACAGAAGACACAGAAACTTTTCTAAAACTGGCAGAAACTTATATTGGAAAGATAAAAATTTGAAACCTTTCCATCCATGTGAAAAATAACCATCACCCAAAGTTTTGTCACTGACATCAGAAGTATTGTTCAGGTGCTATCTTTGAGATCCGTGAAAATACATACTCAAACACTAATAAAAAAAATCACCAAAGGTGACATTCTAGGAAGCTCTGACTATTGAAAAACCTAGTATAACTCTTGAATTTCATGTTATTCTGTATTAGGCTTGTGTGTTGTGCTATATAGCTCCAATTTTTTTCAGAAAAACTATGATTTGCTAATCCTCGCTTTGTTGAATTATACATGTTACAATCTGTATAGAAAATTAGCAGCCTTTCCTGACCTCTCAGCAAATAATTAAGAGCGGGTGCTATATGTATGTTACTTAGATTTATACGTATATTACTTAGATTATATTTTTATATAAATTATACTAAATATGTATTTACATACAGTATTATAGAGTATAAATAATTAAAATGGTGACTGGCAAAATAGATGAACAAAGTACAATTTGTAATCAATTAATTCTGTATAAGAGCTCGGTATTATTATTAGGTTTGTATTCATTCATTTACTTGAAGGTTCAGAAAATTCAGCCATTCACAATGAGTTTCCCAGTCAGTCATGTGAATTAGCAAAGTTCTTGCCTAGATATGTGTATATATCTTTAAGCTGCACGCAGAGCAGATGATAGTCCCTGCTATAGGACTGCTGCTATTCTTGAAACTGAGCGATCTATGGGGAGTTCTTGCAGCTAGCAGATCCCTTGAATTTAGTTTGGGCCACATTATTGAAGATGTTCTTTATTGTTACAACATCTTCAATAGTGTGGCCCAATCTAAATACAGATTTTTAATATTAAACGTACAATGACCTGTTGAATTTATGTTAGCAACTATATTGCCATTTCCAGGTCAATAATAATAATAAACAAATATCTGGGTTAAACTACTGCTTTAAATCCTCCGTGAAATGGACCTCTACAACCACTAGATTAGAACTGGGTAGTCTGGTGGCAAGCTGGAGCTTCTCTTCTGCAAAGCTCTGTTTCTTTCATTGTTACCTCAGCTTCTCAACCCATGCTCACCCCTTCATCCCTTTTGTCCACCCATTGCATCTGGTTGAACAACTAGACCCCAATTCTGCAAATACTTATGCACATGCTCACTTTTATGTTCATCGGTAGCTCTATCAAAGCCAAAGAATTTATAGGAATGAGGTCCTAAAATGTGAGGTCTGCAGGGCAGGGGCTGTATTTTTTGTTACATGTCTACACAACACCTTGCAAAACAGGGCCAACTTTTTATGATGATGCCTAGCCAATACTGTTACATACATACACAACAAATATATTTTTGTAATCATATTGGGAAATACCCTAGCAGTGTAGCAAGAAACAAATATATTTTAAAATAATAATTAATGTTGGTTTTATTAAATAATTAATGATGGCAGAAAATGCGAATTGCAATTTTACTTTAAAAAATAAAAAAGGAAAAGTCATGCCAAATAACACTTTAATATTTATTACGCTTCTTCTACGTGATGGAAATGTTTTAAACTACAGTCCTCAACAGTTTAAAAGCAGGTGATGATTGCACACCACCAAAAAACAAAGCAAAATGTGTAGGCAATCATGGACAAATCTCACTAGGTGGAGGACAGGTGAGAAAAGGCAAACAATTTTTGTGACAAAAGAACCTATGCTGTGACTTTTGTTAAGGAAATCATGGCTGTGACAAACATACAGCTTTGCTCATACTGCAATGATATATTTAGCATGTGGTATAAATGTTTGGAAATCTCCTTTCATGTTAGACCTTTGTATATTTCATCTCCGCAGCCAGATGGAGTTATTTTAGGGGCATTTTTGTTGTTGTTGTTGTTTTTAAAGGTCCCCAAAAAGCTCTTGGAAGCCCTTTCTGCAGATAAATGACCCTCCCAGCTTTCACAGTATGCTTGTTGGCTACCATAAACATTACTTCTGATCATATGGAAGCATTGTTGTCTAACGGCTGGGGGGCACTACGCAGAGGTTTAGTTTATTTTTTTTATTTTTTACTAACTTTCTGGTAATGTAGACTACTTGCTGCTTTCATCTAGTGGGAACCTAGACTGGCCTATGTGGGTAGATAGAAAATGTTTGTGTGCGCACAGTCATGTGTGTGTGTGCATGGATGTATGTGGGAGAGAAATCCTTCTGTAATCTGTAGAAGCGGTATTATCTTTTTTTTACTGGTGAGGCACAGAAAGATAGAGAGACTTGCCCAACGATGGTTGTGATGGAGCAGAGAATGCATCCATGTCTTCAAAGTCCCAGGGTAGGATCCTAACAACTGAGCCATTGTAACCACATCACATCATATAATAAGGACCAAGAGAATACTGGCCAGACAGTCACAGCTCTTCTTTTATGGCATTTCGCACACTGCTACCAACTTCTAGTCTGCTCTTGACAAAACAAGTGAAAATTCCTTTCTTTTCCATATTTTCTTCAGTTTGATAGAGATTGGCAACTTTTGTACTTCCTGGTATGGGAAGAGCAGTGGAAGGTTTTTTTTAAAAGATTACTTAAAAAAATGGATGATTTTGGTTATTTTTCATTTTCCTGCACCTTTCCATGCACTAGAACCAGAAGTGCTGAGATATTATAAGCAAGCCTCTACCGTGACGTCAATTACTAGGCAATAAGTAACTGCTCATCATCCCACAAGGTAAAAGGAGACAGAGAAGTTTATCTCCTGTTGTTAATAAGATGCAAAAAAAAAAAACCCAAAAAAAACTAGTAACAGGCCCAAATAATGGAAAGGAATCCAAGGTGAGGAATGAAGACATTATTGATGAAAATCTACATACTAAATGGTAATGCAAAAGCTAGAAGCATTGTAAGAGTTAGAAAGACACAAGTCTGTCTAAGGGCCTGATTCAAAGTCCATTAAAGTCACCAAGAACAACCAGACACACCAGCAGCTGAACAATGCATTATTGCAGTCACTGCTTGGTAGAAGCAGCACGATGCCAGTATAGAACCCAATGCAGCAAGGTGTCTCCCATTGCTGTGTGGAATTAATTTGTACCATATTCAGTCACAGAAGGAGGGTTGTTAAGAACCTTTTAGTGAAGCTGCCACTTTTCCCTGAGGAGATGTAGTAATGTTCTTCCTCTTTCTATAAATGACCGCTAGCAAAGAGCAAACACTCAGCCAAGCACATCTCTGCAAGGAAAACAAGTATTCCATAACTTTAGGGGGTGACAGTTTTTATTGAATCTATTCTTAGTTGTCTGAATGTTATGCAAACACTTGCCTACTTATCCTAATCCTGATCCCAATAAAATCCTACAAAAGCAATGTACATATGGATTAGAGAAATTAAACACAATGCTATAGAGAAAATGAATGTGCAGTAAGTCATTAGCCCTACAAAAACCATACATCTGCATTCAAGAAATGTTAATGTTGATTGTTAATGTTGATGCTGATCCCGCAAGAGGGAGATCTGTAACATACACTCATCCATGAGCACTGGCACTTTCTGTTATGGTCTTAGTGGCAAAATGAAAAGATGTGCAAAACGGAATGGAACTTCCACATATACCTACATCCTTACCATAATATTTTGGAACCTTAAAACAACAGATTCAGTTGAATTTGAATCTGTAAATGGACAAAGACTTGAGGATGTGTTTGCCTCATTTTTTCTGAACCTGCTTGCCAATTTCCTAGTTTATCTCAGATATAACCACCGTATTGCTTACATGTTTTTCCAAAAGCTCATCTTTGTGCTGTCAAGTTGCTATGACATTAATTCTTTGGTTTGGCAACAGCAGAAAGTGTCCATTTATTTTGTTCTTATACTACTTGAAAAGCTAATGGAACACCGTATCTGAACATTATAAACTCACTTTCAGTTAAAGCTAATATGTGCATCCACATGCTGAGTACTTCTGGCTGTAGGCGTCTCTGGAATACATCAGATTATATTGTGCATTAGAATCCTGATGGACAGTACACTCAAGGATGGTGGCCAGATTACAGTGACAGAAGGCAGGGAACTGACCTTTCAGTCTCACAAAAAAGAGCATTATACTAAAGCACCAATCTCAGCCAGCACTTGAAATCTGGATTAAACATGGGTCCCACAACAGGAACATATCATAGGAATAAATATGTATGAAAAACAATTGCTAAAGGGGAAAATCATCATATCTTCCACTTGCAGATTCAGAACAAATTCACACAATCTAGAGCTGCATAAAGTTGATATATACCACCACCAAAACACTAAGGATAAATCTGCTCATATGCTTTTAACTAAAATTGGAAGATACCAGCTGTGGGCAGATGTACAAACAGAATGTGATGAGATGTGGCAGAAATGTACATGGCTGATCCCATGACTAAATAAAAAGTATTACATTAAATATATATTTATTTTCAGAATCACAAAGAATGTGGTTGTTTTCCATTGGTGAGTATAACCTAACTTCTTTTTCTTAGCACATTTCATTTCTTTCTCACTTAAACACTAGAAGTTTTACATGCTTTTCTTACATGTGAATTGATAATATTCATACATTGCCAAGCAACCTGTCTAAAGACTTTAAACTGTTGGGATTTTGTGGTTCCCAGTGAGCTTGATGCTGGGTAGAATCAAGGGACTTCAATTCGATGTGATGAGATTCAATGCAATTCGATTCAGTTCAACAAGGCTTTATTTAATATGTACAAAAAGAGAGCCCCGGTACGAAAATCAGGCAGAGTCCCTCCAGCAAGAAGCCCCTCCCCTTGGCCTTCTCTAGAATGTTTCTAGGGTGGTGAGCCACAGCATGCTTCCCTATGCATAAGCACCCTGCAAACCACATTTTATCCAAAATGAGCATAAGCATACCCTTCAAAGCATATAATATTTAATAAAAACTTATTTTTAGCCTAAGACATGTTCCATCTTTAGAGACTAATGTACACATTGCTGACTTCAAAATGTCTCTCACTGAAAAACAAAAAGGCCACAGTTCACACCATCTATTTCTCAGAAGAGATGAAGAAACATTTGCAAAATTTGAACATATACAAATCAGTCCAGATATGGCTGAAATTTTTCATTTGAAATTTTATTTTTAAATTGAAGAATGGCCTGGTACAAAAATCAAAATTCTCAGTTTTTTTTTAAGTTTTCCTATTTCTCTTTTTTTGGTCCCCCCGTTTCATTAAAAAAAATAGAAAAAGAAACACAAAGGAAGGGCAAAAGAAGGAAAATAAGGGAGAATTAAAAAAACCAAAAACTGAACCACCAAAAAACACCACATTTATATTTTTGGTTCAAAACCTGAAAAGTGCTTTGTTTTTTCCCTTTATTTCATTTAAAAAAATCCGATTTTTTTAAACATTGCAAATAAAATCGAGAAAAGACTTTTTTTGCCTTTCCTGTGATGGTGATTTGTGGAGTACGAAGAGTAATTTGGGCAGGTGAGGGTTGGTAGAGTATGTTAGTTTTGCTGATGTTGAGAGACCCAGAATGGCATCTGCAAAAAGATTTAGGGTACGTTGCAGGTCGGCCTTTGTGTGTGCAAGAATGATGCAGTCATCTGCATACTAAAGGTCAGTGGTGCCAATTCTTTGTCATCTTAGATTTTGTTTGGAGACATCAGAGATTGAGGAGTTGACCACCCATACGATACTCAATCCCAATTCCATCAGGAAGGTGTTCATGGATGAGAATCAGGATTACGGCAAGATAAATGGAGAAGAATGTTGGAGTGATGGAATGACACAACCCTGCTTGACACCGGCGTGAGTTGTGAATGGTTCAGTCTCTGAGCCATTGCACAGAATGGTGGCAGTCATCCCATCATGGAGTAGTCTGATGATGGAAATGAATTTCTGTGGACAGCCAAACCTACACAGCACCTTCCACAGGACATCACAATTGAGTCAAAGACCTTGATTAGATCGATGAATGCCATAAACAGTTCCCGGTGTTGCTTTCTGCACTTCTTCTGCCACAAAGATCATGTCAGTTGTGCCTCAGGATGCCTGGAAGCCACACTGTGATTTGGGAAGGAGTTTCTTGGCAAGAGGGAGAAGGTGGTTTTGTAGGATCTGGGCAAGGATTTTCCCTGTGATTGAGATGAGGGTAATACCTCTGTAGTTCCCACACAAAGATTTGTCCCCTTTCTTGAATATTGTAACAATGTTGGTGTTCTTAAAGTCAGGTGAAATTTCTTTGCAGGTCCAGATTTTGTCAAGGAGTTGGCAAAGTTTGTGCTGTAGCATTGTTCCACCAACTTGAAAAACCTTAGTTTGGATGTCGTCTGGGCATGATGCCTTGTGATTTTTTTCTGGGTGATGGCATGCCAGACTTCCTCAGAAGATGGGGGATCAGCAAGGTGTTCCATTGGTGAGCATTGTGGAATAGACTTGATGGTGTCTTCAGAGACAGTGGATTTGCAGTTTAGTAGGCTCTCAAAGAGCTCCTTCCAGCATTGTTTAATGGTCGCATTGTCCTTGAAGAGGGTAGAGCCATCCTGAGAATGTAAGGGGGTTGGGCTTTTGGATCTTGGCCCATATATAGTTTTTGTTTCTTGAAAGAAGCTTCTCATGTCATCCTGATCTACAAAATCCTAGATCTCAGAGGCCTTCTCTTGCTATCATTTATTTTTCACGTCATGTAGCCTCCTTTGGATTTTGGCTTTGAGCAGGTGATAAGCCTCATGTTTTTGTTGGTTAGAGAAATCATTTGCCAGTTACAGAATGCAGTTCTTTTCTATTGAATTAATGCTAGGATTTCCTCATTATTTTCATCAAATCAATCTTGGTGCCAATGAGTGGAATATCCTAGAGTTTCTGCAAATGCACTGTGAATGGTATTTTTAAGTTGATCCCAGTGCTCTTGAATGTCAATGATGTTATCAGGCAAGTTAGAGAGTTTCTCAGACAAGTGTTGCTGGAACTTCTCGCACTGGCTTGGTCTTGAAGTGCTTTGACGTTGTACCTCTGTTGCTTAGTCCTTGGAGGATGTTTGCTGTGTGGTGGAGCAAGCTGCAGATACAGGATTGATCCTACTAATCAATGGCCCGTCCAAAAGTCATCTGTAACTCTCATGGCTCATGGTATACGGACACTGGAGTAATCTTGGGCTCTATAACATAGTCATAGAGGTGCCAGTGTTTGGACTGAGGATGTTTCCAAGTGGTCTTAAATTTGTTACTCTGCCTAAAGAGGGTATTTGTGATGAGCAGGTCATGCTCCACACATTTGCTGAGGAGGAGAATACCACTGGGTTTACATTTCCCACTCCTTCTTTGCCTATTGTGCCGCTCCAGAATTGGGAATCCCATTCGACTCTGGAATTGAAATCTCCCAGGAGGATGAGTTTGTCTGCCTTAGGTGTGGCTGTGAGGACTGCATCAAGGGTTCTATAAAACTGCTCCTTATTGTCTTACTCACCATCGAGTGTTGGGGGGCGTATGTGCTGGTGACCTTGGCATATTGATTGTTGCTGAGCTTGAGCGCCATGAGACGCTCGTTGATCCTGACGGGAAGCTCCAAAAGCTGACTGTGATCTTACTTTTGATGGCAAAGCCAATCCCATGACTGCGTCTCTCTTCTGTGGCTTCACTTTCCAAAAGAAGGTGTAGGCACCTCCATCCGCTTTTACTTGGCCATCATCAGCCCGGCGCTCTCACTAAGAGCTGCAATGTCAATGTTGAGTCTTGCCAGTTCTCTGGCAATTATGGCAGTTCTTTCTGGGCATTCACTGCTCTGAGAGTCCATAAGGGTGTCACCATTCCAGGTGACAAAATTCATTGTCTTCTATCTCTTGTTTTGGCCATGGAGTTGAATCCCATTGGATACGGCCATCCAGTCAGAAAGGTGAGAGAGATCCTATGTTTGGGGCACCTTTTCTAGCCCCCTCCCCTTTTGGGGTGAACAGAGGGGATCCTAAAAAGGCCTGTTCAATCACAGCCATTGCTGCCAAAATGCACTTGTCTCATCCAAGCACAAAAAGACCATCACAGTGGCTGCCGCCTGCATGCAGATTTGTGACTAATGACTCCCAGAGATCACTGCTCCTGTCTTCCCTGCCACTCATCCATTGCTGCAGGACTCTGTGTGGTTGTGAACCCTTTGTCAGAGGCCTGCGCATGAAATCTTTTAACATGGGGAAACTGGTGTGCAGGCGGTGACCACATGAGACGTCACAGGAGAAAAACTCTGACCCAGTGGCAAGGAGATCCAAAACAACCAGGGGCCTCCTTCTGCTGCAGCCCCCATTCGCCTTTACAGCCACAGTGTACTAGAAGGTCCTCTATATGCACCTGCTCCACTGTTGGGGTCTTGTGAAGTTTGGACTGTGGTTAGTCAGGAGCCTCACCTCAGGCCTGCTTGCCAAGGGGGACCCTACCAGGAGTATAAAAGCTCCAGATGATGTAGCTCTGAAGGTCTTTAGCCCATGCAAGCCTCTCCACCCTGACAAGGTTGCGGTCTATCAGAGCACAGAACTGCTTGATGCTCTGGCTTTTTATTATCTGGGGCCTAAAGACCAAAAAGGGAAATTTCCCTCTTTCATGCTGTGAATTTATGATTTCCAAAGAAAGAGATTTCAGGTCAGCACCTCCTCTTAAGGACCCATCATTCACAGCTCTTTTCAGTGACAGAGAGATCCATGATGGTAGTCAAACTCAGACCTGACAAGCTAAAACAGTGGAGAAGCTGAATTTGCATGAAGCAACAATCTCATCATGGCATCTTCTCAGGGCCGTCCTTAGGCATAGGCAGAATAGGCAGCCGCGTAGGGCCTCACTCTGCCTGGGGGCACCACTCTGCAGGCAGCCCAGACAGTGTAGAAGCAGGGCTGCTGGGTCCTAGAGAGAGCCGAATGCAGCACAGTCTGAGGAATGGGATTGGCTGCTGGGGTCTCTGGGAAGGGGAGGGGGTGAGGGTTGGGAAAGGAGCTCACCTGTGAGTGTGACTCTTTTCCCCCGGCTGAGGTGAGGTGAGGCAGGCTCTGTGGCTCTGGAACCAGTATCCTTTGTTGTCTCCCATAACATCCATTCTTCTCCCCCCTGCTCCATGGAGCACCCCTCTCTCTCTCCTCCCTCCCCTCCGTCAGGGCTGGGTTGGGTGAGGTGCTGGGGGATAGGTGGGGGGAGGGCTGGCTGGCTGCCTGCTGAGGAATGAAGGTGAAAGTAACTCACTTCCTCGGCAGGCAGCCAGAATTGGAATGTCACATAGGGCTTGGCTGGGGTTAGCCAGATGTGTGAAAAATCAGGATAGGGGATTGGGGTACAGTGATCAGATATCCCTATTTTATAGGGACAGTCCTAATTTTGGGATCTTTTTCTTATATAGGCTCCTTTTACCCCCCCACCCCCACCCATCCCTGTCCTGATTTTACACACTTTCTGTCTGGTCACTCTAGGTGGGGGTAATTGGTGCCTATATAAGACAAAGCCCCAAATATCGGGACTGGCCCTATAAAATCAGGACATCTGGATCTGGCCACCCTAGCTGGGGAGTGCCTCTCCCCCAGGCTGGCAGCTGCCAGCGATCCATCTCATCCGGGGGGAGCTGCACAGGGCAGGATGAGCTGCTGTGGTTCCATGGGTGCCCCATCCCTGAGATCAGATGCTGTGTTAACTTCACCATGGTCCGTAAGGCTGGTGGTGGTGCCCATTGGCGTGTGATTGGACCTGAGGATTTGCTGCTGCTGTTGCCACTCTGCACCCCAAGAGGTGGATTTTGAGGTCCTGCAGTTTTCCACCTATCTCCTCCTCTACTGCAGCTGTTGGACCAGCAGGCTGGGGGGTGAGCCAAGCATGAAAGCAGTACTGTGTTGCCATTTAGATTGTCATTTAAAACTTTGTGTGCCAAAAATTCTTGCTAACAATCCTGAATCCAATTTCAATATTTTTTAAAAAAAATCAATATCTTAGCCAAAAACAGAAAATTAAATTGTTGACAATTATTAGTGACAGGTTTGGTTTGAGGCAGGGAGTGGGTCAGTTTTCATCAGAGAAACAAAAAATATTGACTGACTTTCCTATAGCCTGTTACTCCTGATAAGAGTCCTCCAACAACTGTAATATGCTCATCTCCTTACTAGTGTATAAAGCAGGGTTCGGCAACCTACGGCACACATGTCAAAGGTGGCAGGTGAGCTGATTTTTGATGGTATGCAGCAGCAGGCTGAGCGGCTCAGCCCATCACTGCTCTGGGATTCCGGTTGCTGCCCTATTGCCAGCTGGAATACCAGCCATCGGCCCCACTCAGCACCTGCTGCTGGCCTGGGGACCCCCAAGGAACCCCAGGCTGGCAGTGGGCTGAGCAGGCCAGCTGAACCACTCAACCTGCTATCAACCTGGGGTTCCATTCACTCAGCCGGCAGCGGGCTGAGCGGGCCGGTGGCGGGCTGAGCAGGGCCGGTGGGGGGTTGAGTGGCTCAGTCTGCTGCCAGTCTGGGGTGCCAGCAGCACTCAGCCTACTGCTACTCTGGGGTTCCGACTGCCGGCCCCTTGCCAGTCAGGAGCTCAGCCGCCAGCCCCACTCTGCGTCCTGCCAGCCTGGGTGAGCAGAATCCCAGGCTGGTAGCGGGCTGAGGGGGGCGTTGGCGGCCGGGATCCTGGTTGGCAGGAGTTGGTGGTCAGAACCCCAGACCAGCAGCAGGCTGAGCAGGGCCTGGGATCCTTGTCTGGGGTTCCAGCCACTTTGGGGTTTCATTTACTCAGCTGGCAGTGGCCTGAGCAGGACCAGTGGCCAAGACCTCAGATAATAACAATAGTTTATTTATATGTAACCCTTCTGCCCCTCTGAGTTGGCAGAAACAAGGGGCAGGTTCAGTATCCAGGGGTTCCGTTTCAATAACCCAATGCCAAACCAGCTCGAGCCCCCACCCAGTGACCTGGGAAAATCTTACACACACCCCTAGGCGCCTCAAAGAGGCAATGCTTCCCCTCTCGCAAGCACAGAGTCTCGGTGTAGCAGAAAAGATTTAATACATGAGATAAACAACAAACACTAAATTGGGAAAAACACCTCTACTAGAGTTCATAGACCAAACCGTGAGCAAAGACTCACCACAGGAAATAGGGCTGTGTCCTCTTTCCTGGGCTCTTGAGTCCAGCAACCCCCAAATCACCCACAGTCCCAAAAGTCTCTGTCCTGGGTCAGTGCAGCTCCAAAGTTCGAGAGTCTATCTGCAGAGGTCTCCCCCCCCCAAGCCTGGTAGAAAGGGGCACCTTACGTGGTCCGGGGCCAACTGCCCTGCCTCTCCGTGGGTTCTGCTCCCGCCTTCTCCACGAACTGCTCCGCTTTACCAGCCGCTCCACTCTGCTCCTCCAGTCGTCCTCAGGAACTGCTCCGCTCCGCCAGCTGCTCTGCTCCACCAGCTGTCCTGTGAGCTGCTCCAGTTGTCCGTGCAAACTGCTCGGCTCTGCTCGCTCTGTGGGCCGCTCCACCCGTCTCACAGCTACTCTGCTCTGCCAGCCACTCCTCTGCCACCAGCTGTCCCGTGATCCGCTCCAGCCGTCCCCACAACTGCTCCACTCCACCAGCAGCTCTGTTCCACAGTATAGCTTTGGGCTCCCCACTAGTTAGCACAGTACTCAGTGCTCTCAGGTCAGTGATTTTAGCTTTTTAGTGATTTTCAGCTCTTAGTGATTCCAGCTCATAGTAGGGGAGCCCCAGTGCTAGTGCACCATTAGCCCAAAGTGATTTCAGCTCAGTAACCTGTATTTAAATTCTTAAGGGAATAAAAAAAAATCAACTCTGACATTCCACAGTGGAGAGAGGAGGGGCTAGAACTGGTGCTTCTGGCTCCACAAGGAGACTGCACCACCAGGCACAGATACCTGTCCCCAGCCTCTCTCAATTCTCTGGGTTTTGGAACCCATGTCCCTTGTCTAGCAAGTACCATCCAACTGAGGGTGAGCAATTTGTCACCAAGCAGTCCCACAGCTTGGCAGTCTGGGATAGGGTAGGCGTGCCTATGCAAATACACTCTCTGAAATTCTTTCCACCAGATGTCAGTGTAGAGCTTATCCTGACTCTGCTTACATATATAATATAGACATAGAGAGAAACCTTCTACAAACATTAAAATGTATTACTGGCACGAGAAACCTTAAATTACAGTGAACTTGGCACACCACTTCTGAAAGGTTGCCGACTCCTGGTATAGAGTGATCATATGTTGTACTAAGATTCACCTGCTTTTTTTTTTCCCCTGTGAGTCAGTATAACTTTTGCCAGCCCAGAAGTTGGGCAGCCAATGTTTTACGTTTTCACAATGTTTTCTCCAACTTTCATAAAGTAAATACATAGTTAATATGAGTTAAAAAGGCCAGGGACACTTCTTTGTGAAGAATCTGTACAGCAGATCATGCCCATAGACGATCCAGAAAAGAAATTTGAGGTTGAATTTTTTAATGTTGTGATGGATAAAGCAGTATCTGCTGTTGATGAAAGGTTTAATACCTTGCAAGTACACCATGAACAGTTTGGATTTTTGTATGACATAACTAAATTCAACAAAATAGGAAAACAAGAGCAACTAATGACAAAGTGCAAGAATCTAGAGAGCCTCCTGAAGCATGGTGATACTTTTGATTTAAATGGACTTGAACTGTACGAAGAATTGAGTACACTGTCATCAATGTTGCCACATGCAAAATCGGTGATGGACATTGTACAGTTTATTCATACCCACAAACTTGTTGACATATACCCTAATGTGTACATTGCCACTCGTATTCTACTGACAATTCCTGTAACAGTAGCATCAGGAGAACGGAGTTTCTCAAAACTAAAGCTTATTAAAAACTATCTCCACTCTACAATGAGTCAGGAACGCTTGACTGGTCTTGCTATTCTTACAATCGAACAAGACACCACTTTGTCTTTGTCATACGATGCCATTATTACTGATTTTGCAGCCAAAAAAACCAGAAAGATTGCTTTTAATTAAAAACAAATCTTTGTTTCAATACCTCTTCATATAAATTTCCAATAAAATTTTGATAAATTAAAAAATATATATTATTTGTATCATTCTGTCATATCAGAATTTTTTCTATAGTGCTGCTTCTTTAGTGCTAGTCCATCAGCATTACAGTGTGCTTAATTAAGTTAAACTGGTTTTAATAATGTGAATGTGGCAAGTTTTCCAATACTATAAGCTTATGTTTGTGTTGCTAAGAGCAGATCAGGCACAGGGGCACCAGTTTAATAATCTCGCCTAGGGCACCATAAATCCTAAGGCCGGCCCTGCATCTTCTGCCCATAATATAGAAGCATTGCAGAATGACACATTCATACATTCACCATTATGCTGCTTTTAGCTCATTTTAGCAGAGCAAATCCATGAGGCACTGAATTTGTTTGTCATGCTCTGTAAGCATAACTGTGTGTTCCCATCAGAATGCTGTGAGATTGGACTGTTTACTTGATCCATCCCAGAGTAAAGTTCTCCTTTATTCTGAACCATTTCACATTGTGAGGTGATTAACTAGACTTAGAACCTATCTTAAATATTGTTTCCTCCCCCTCCCGTACAGGGGTGGATAAAGACAGTGGGCTTGATCCTTCACCACTTACTTACAAAAAGAGTCAATTGAGGTCAATGGGAATTCTTGTGTAAATAAGTATTACCCATGAGAGTAAGGCGTGTAGGTTTGTGCTTTCTATTATTCCTGGACACACCACACCTTTGCTGCCCCTACCCCCAAACACACACACACAAAAAATCCTTCTAGTAGTGTATGCTGAATGAATGAGTCATTTATTGCCATTCGCTGCCTGCCCACCCTTTCCTGATGTCACACGATGTGAGTGGCTGAGGAACTGTTACACCAGAATCAATCAGGTATTTGCCACAGCAACTGCTGACTGACTCACAATGATATTGTAGCCCCTCCAACTTGCAGCATCCAAATCCCAATGATCTTACCTTTACTCACCTATTCTCTTGCTACTACAATTGCCAGTAAAGTCATAATGGCAAGAGAAGGCAAAGCACAGCAACAGAAAATTTGCAGCCTACTAACAATTCCTCTGAGGTCCTTCACCTGAAGTTCTCATGGAGATGTGTGTGTCATACACAGAAATAACGACTTATAGTGAGAGAGAACCAAGAAGAGTAAAAGAACTCCAGGGAGGAAAGATCTTATTTTCATGCAGAGGTGACTAGTAGTAAAGAACCAAGGGTACACAATACAGAAAATATGCTGTTGAGAAGTCAACTAGAATGTCTTTCAAAGATTTCTATTTGATCTCAGTGGGTGTTTTACAGATTTTTCCTATAGAAGTAATAATTAAGAAAAGAGAATTTCACATAACACTGGTGTCCTCTTGAGAAGAGTACTTACCATGTTGATGTCTAAATCTAACTGTGATATAGCACTGATAAGAGCTGATCTACTGTAAGTTTTCAAACTGGAGAGTTTATTTTCACAGCAGGTAATGATATAGTATTGGACACTATAATTTAGTACATCTTAGATGTGCTTATTAACACTACATACACATGTTCCTGTTGCATGACTGCATAAAAGATTAAACTGTATTAAAGCGTATCTGTTAAGTAACAAGGCAGAGCTAAGATATCTTCAAACACATAGCAAAGTAGCACCTGGTTTTCCAATGTGATTACGTCTGATAAGGATTGAAATAGTTCAGTCTGTAAGTAGATTGTGATTTTCCCAAATTTATTTTAAGCTATTTCATGAATAATTTCTGCAGTTTATTGAGAATATTCAATATTTAAAATTTGCAATTGCTTTGATTGGACACAAAAGTCACTTGGCATAGTTCTGTTCTCTGATTAGATGAGCCTAACTTCACAGTGTTCCAGGGGGAATAGTGATGAATTCAAAGTTTGCTTTCTGTGAATGTTCTCCATCTTTCACTTAAGAGTTGCAGCTCCTGCAGACTATCCTGCGATTACAATCATTCTCCAGGACATGGGTAGAAAGCAAACACAAAAGGGGCCTCAATCAAGTCAAAGCAAATGTCTTTTAATATTTTACCTGATGTTGGAAATTTTATGACAATATTTACCCATCACAAGTCAGAGATCAGTCTGCTAGAGAATTTTATAATGGGTGAAATGGCTGAGCAGGCTGATCAAGTAATCACAAAAAAAATGCATTGTATGGAAGAGAGAGACAGCTGCTTACCTACTAACGTCTAGCTTCTATGAAAGATTGAGTAGCCAATTAGTAGGCCCACTTGATGTCTTCCAAACAGATGGGCGTAAGTATAAACACCCGAGAAGATACAGTTGGTGCAGTTTTTTTTTCATTTGAACACACAATTGCCATGCACCAGAGACAAACATGAAAAACTACAACACATTCTTTCAGCAGCTCATGGAGTGAGGGAAGACATCAAGTGGGCCTACTCATGGGCTAGGCAATCTTTCATAGAAGCCAGACATTAGTAGACAAGCAGCTGTCTATCTCTTCCATACAATGCATTTCCTCTGTGATTACCACATTAGCTAGCATCATATTTTGCCAAGTCTTCTGATCACTAGGCACTTTAAACCTAATGACATATTTGACTTTAAAAATGTGAGAGTCAATTAGATGAAGATGAAAACCAGGTTACAATATTATTGGCTCAAGAAATTAAGCTCATGAAAAAACATTAGTCCTGACGACAAACACTATCCTCACCATTCCAGGCCTGGGCTCCTCCCAATCTTACTTCCATTAATCACTGTGCATTGTACCAAGCTGTGTGGCAACTTTATCTCATTCATGATCTGGAACTGGATGAGACCACCAAAACCAACCCAACCATATTTTTAATTATGACTTACTCCAATTTGACTCAAGTGTCTCCATCTGAAAAACTAGTGCTCCAACAATGGCCTCACATCCTCTCTTAAACCTATGTCACCAAGCCACACAATCTCCATGAGAAGTATTTCTGGCTGGAGAGGGTGGAAGACATGCAGCATGAGACTGTAAACAATACGCTCAAGCCAAAACACACATACCTGAAATATAGAGGCTAGTGATGAATCTTTAGCACCCCATGTCCATCTCTACCCAGGACTGATTTCAAGGAAAGCATGTGTCTACCCACACAAATGCCATCTCAGCTTTATATTTCCTTTGGTTTAAGACTATGGTAAATGACAAAGTCAAACAAACTATTTAAGGTCAAAGATAATCTAATCCCTGTCAATCATTTTGATATTAAAAATCAGATTCAGATTAATTACTGCATATATAATTTTTAATGCTAGAAGCTGTCAGAGGTGGGCACTGGTATTTTACATAAGGGTAAAACAGATTAGAAATGATTTGCATTGCTCAGGAATAGAGTAGGTTAGCATAAAAAACCACCAAAGCCTGAAAGGAAAAAATTTCCAGCTGCCTCTTAGAATTTTGCTTTATGAGTTACTGTAAGATAGGTAGTTTAGTCATCTATAAATTCATATCTGTCTAATGTCTTGGTTTAGAAAGAGCTACAAAATCCGTTTTTGCTTGAGGCCACATATATATCTTGAGAATTGATTTTCATTTAAATAAATACTTAGTTTCATAACTGCATGGGGAAAAAAATCAGTTCTAATCAAGATATCGGATGTTGTGTACATTTTGAATGGGTGCCAGTATTTGACTTCACATTACTGATTGAGCCATGGAGAAAGGACAAGAAACCTAATTTAAAAGGTACAGTATGTAAACAAAAACATTAAAAGAAAAACTGACTTATTAACATTAAAACTGAAATAAACTTTTATAATCCACATTTCTTTTAATCATTTGTGTCATTTCTTTCCCTTTTACTAGAGCTGGACAAGTAATTATTTTGTCAATTTTTTATTCAATTAATTTCTGTTCTTTTCATTCCTGTTCACAAATTGTCCTCACACTGCTGGCAAGTCAATACTTGAAATTCTTGGTAAATTTTGATTGCATCTGTTGAGTACATGAGAGCAACTCTCAGAATCAGGGTTACAATATGA
Source organism: Gopherus evgoodei (assembly GCF_007399415.2). Lineage (NCBI taxonomy): Eukaryota > Metazoa > Chordata > Testudines > Testudinidae > Gopherus > Gopherus evgoodei. Next base: position 11,978,180 of record NC_044333.1, on the reverse strand, counting down.
ATTTTAATCTCAAAATGTGAGCATTCACATTTCTCAAATATTCACTTAAAACTCATTGCTTCTGCAGATATTTCTGCTAGTGACTGTGTTTGCTATAATATTAACAAATGTGAACATGAAGGCTTGGAAATACAGCCAAGTGAATTTGACATTTAGGTTTAAGTGAATATTCATGGACAGGTTTTTGAAGTGTTTGCTCAGCTGTACTTTTTGTAGTTCATTCAGCTTGGAGTGTATAACTAAACCTATATCAGTTTCGCTGTCTGTTTTTATGATTCACTTTTTTGATCCTCATGTTCTAGTGCACCGCTGGTAAGTTTGGATTTCCAACAATGCAGAGAAGTGTTCAATTAAAATGTTATCAAATGTTCCATATTGATAAATTGGAGCGGGTTCAGAGAAGAGCCATGAGAATGATAAAAGGATTAGAAAACATGCCTTGCAGTGATAGACTGAAGGAGCTCAATCTATTTAGATTAATAAATAGAAGGTTAAGAGGTGACTTGATTACAATCTATAAGTACACGGGGAACAATTATTTAATAATGGGCTCTCCAATCTAGCAAAGAAAGGTATAACATGAGCCAATGGCTAGAAGCTTAAGCTAGATAAATCAGATGGGAAATAAGATGCACATTTTTTAATGGTGAAAGTCATTAACCACTGGAATAATTTATCAAGGCTTGTGGTAGATTCTCCATCAATTTTTAATTTAAGATTGGAAGTTTTTCTAGAATATCTGGGAATTATTTTGGAGAAGTTCTATGGCCTGTGTTATAAAGATCAAGCTAGATGATCACAATGGTCTCTTCTGGACTTGGAATCCATGAATCACCTTGGAAAACTGTCCCACTGAATGTTATTTGAAAAACATTGACGAAAACATTGCTTTTCAAATGGCCCTTTTATTCTTCTACAGAAAACACATTTTAGGCCTAAACTTCTTGGGCAGATTCTGGAGACTACCTCCTTCCACATTGCACACCTCAGGGCTGGGAGGAGTCAAGATAGCTGTAAAGCCACTTCTGTGATCCCCTGATCCTTGGACCACTGGGCACTGGACCAGTTCCAATGAGCACATTTAGAGCAACATGTGTTCTAAATTGTGTAAACTGCAGGGGCAGATCCAGCCACCAAGAATTATTGGTGCTCAACCACACATTTCTTCTCTTGGGCACTCCATTACATAGTGGATGGCATAGGGCTGGCTATACTGGCCTATTCCACTTGGACTTTCCTTTATGCTGCTAGAAGAATCCCTAGCAGACTGATTGAACTACCTTTCAACCTGGACTGGACTGCTGGAGTGGAGCAAAGAGGTGGAACTATAGCCAGCTCTGACCTATTGACCCTATTTCTTCTCTTTGAAAAGTGAATCGTACTGCTGCTAAGGTCTTTGCAGGCATTTTTAGATGCAGGCTGTTCTTTTTAGTTCAAAATCATTCCTTCTGATCTTTGTTTCAACTGAGTGACAAAGGAATTATGACTTACTTTGAATGGAGGAAGAGAAAGACATTTAAAGAATGCATTCTGGGAATAAACAATCAGTATATTCCAATTCAGTTCTTGAAAGTGTAGGTTTGAAAGTAATGGTTATACACTAAAGAAGATGGACTTTCACACAGGAATTTTCTTCAGGAAAAAAACCTGGCTGGCTATCTTCTGTTATCACAATAAACCCAAGAAATGAAGTAATGGGTTTGGTTAGTACAAAAACTGGCAAATCAAAAAAGGGATGCTTTCAAATAATGTCCAGCATCAGCGGGGTAGCCATGTTAGTCTGGATCTGTAAAAGCAGCAAAGAATCCTGTGGCACCTTATAGACTAACAGACGTTTTGGAGCATAAGCTTTCGTGGGTGAATACCCACTTCGTCAGATGCATGTAGTGGAAATTTCCAGGGGCAGGTATATATATGCAGGCAAGCTAGAGATAATGAGGTTAGTTCAATCAGGGAGGATGAGGCCCTGTTCTAGCAGTTGAGGTGTGAAAACCAAGGGAGGAGAAACTGGTTTTGTAGTTGGCAAGCCATTCACAGTCTTTGTTTAATCCTGAGCTGATGGTGTCAAATTTGCAGATGAACTGAAGCTCAGCATTTTCTCTTTGAAGTCTGGTCCTGAAGTTTTTTTTGCAGGCCACCTTAAGGTCTGGTATAGTGTGGCCAGGGAGGTTGAAGTGTTCTCCTACAGGTTTTTGTATATTGCCATTCCTAATATCTGATTTGTGTTCATTTATCCTTTTCCGTAGCGACTGTCCAGTTTGGCCGATGTACATAGCAGAGGGGCATTGCTGGCATATGATGACGTATATTACATTGGTGGACGTGCAGGTGAATGAACCGGTGATGTTATGGCTGATCTGGTTAGGTCCTGTGATGGTGTCGCTGGTGTAGATACGTGGGCAGAGTTGGCATCGAGGTTTGTTGCATGGACTGGTTCCTGAGCTAGAGTTACTATGGTGTGGTGTGCAGTTACTGGTGAGAATATGTTTCAGGTTGGCAGGTTGCCTGTGGGCGAGGACTGGCCTGCCACCCAAGGCCTGTGAAAGTGTGAGATCGTTGTCCAGGATGGGTTGTAGATCCCTGATGACGCGTTGGAGGGGTTTTAGCTGGGGACTGTATGTGATGGCCAGTGGAGTCCTGTTGGTTTCTTTCTTGGGTTTGTCTTGCAGTAGGAGGCTTCTGGGTACACGTCTGGCTCTGTTGATCTGTTTCCTTATTTCCTCGTGCGGGTATTGTAGTTTTGAGAATGCTTGGTGGAGATTTTGTAGGTGTTGGTCTCTGTCTGAGGGGTTAGAGCAGATGCGGTTGTACCTCAGTGCTTGGCTGTAGACAATGGATCGTGTGATGTACCCGGGATGGAAGCTGGAGGCATGAAGATAGGCATAGCGGTCGGTAGGTTTTCCGTATAGGGTGGTGTTAATGTGACCATCACTTATTTGCACCTTGGTGTCTAGGAAGTGGACCTCCCGTGTAGATTGGTCCAGGCTGAAGTTGATGGTGGGGTGGAAGCTGTTGAAATCGTGGTGGAATTTTTCCAGAGTCTCTTTCCCATGGGTCCAGATGATGAAGATGTCATCAATGTAGCGTAGGCAGAGAAGGGACGTAAGTGGACGAGAGCCGAGGAAGCATTGTTGCAGGTCGGCCATAAAAATATTGGCATATTGTGGGGCCATGTGGGTTCCCATAGTGGTGCCACTGATCTGGAGATATATATTGTCATCAAATTTGAAATAGTTGTGTGTGAGGATAAAGGCACAGAGCTCAGCAGCCAGTTGTGCTGTGGCACCATCAGGGATACTGTTCCTGACAGCTTGTATTCCATCTCTGTGTGGGATGTTCGTGTAGAGAGCTTCTGCGTCCATGGCGACTAGGATGGTGTTTTCTGGAAGGTCACCAATGCATTGTAGTTTCCTCAGGAAATCAGTGATGTCACGGAGATAGCTGGGACTGTTGATGGCATAGGGTCTGAATAGAGAGTCCACATATCCAGACAGACCTTCAGTGAGAGTGCCAATGCCCAAGATGATGGGGCGTCCAGGATTTCCGGGTTTGTGGATCTTGGGTAGTCGATAGAATAACCCTGGTCGGGGCTCTAAGGGTATGTTGATTTGTTCCGGTATTAGTGTAGGAAGTGTCCTGAGTAGATGTTGCAGTTTCTTAGTGTATTCCTCAGTGAGATCTGAGGGAAGTGGCCTGTAGAATTTGGTGTTGGAGAGTTGTCTGGCAGCCTCCTTTTGGTAGTCAGACCTGTTCATGATGACAACAGCACCTCCTTTATCAGCCTCTTTGATGATAATGTCAGGGTGGTTTCTGAGGCTGTGGATGGCATTGTGTTCTGCACGACTTAGGTTATGAGGCAAGCGATGTTGTTATTCCACAATTTCTGCCTGTGCACGTCGGCAGAAGCATTCAATGTATAGGTCCAGACTGTCATTTCGACCCTCAGGAGGAGTCCATGTAGAGTTCTTGTGTTGTTGGTGGGAGGGTACTTACAAGAAACCCCACCTAAACCCCTCCAACGCATCATCAGGGATCTACGACCCATCCTGGACAATGATCCCACACTTTCACAGGCCTTGGGTGGCAGGCCAGTCCTTGCCCACAGGCAACCTGCCAACCTGAAACATATTCTCACCAGTAACTGCACACCGCACCATAGTAACTCTAGCTCAGGAACCACTCCTGCAAGTCCACCAATGTAATATACACCATCATATGCCAGCAATGCCCCTCTGCTATGTACATCGGCCAAACTGGACAGTCGCTACAGAAAAGGATAAACGAACACAAATCAGATATTAGGAATGGCAATATACAAAAACCTGTAGGAGAACACTTCAACCTCCCTGGCCACACTATAGCAGACCTTAAGGTGGCCATCCTCCAGCAAAAAAACTTCAGGACCAGACTTCAAAGATCAGAGGGTAGCCGTGTTAGTCTGGATCTGTAAAAGCAGCAAAGAATCCTGTGGCACCTTATAGACTAACAGACGTTTTGGAGCATGAGCTTTCGTGGGTGAATACCCACTTCCTCAGATGCATGTAATGGAAATATCCAGGGGCAGGTATATATATGAAGGCAAGCTAGAGATAACGAGGTCAGTTCAATCAGGGAGGATGAGGCCCTGTTCTAGCAGTTGAGGTGTGAAAACCAAGAGAGGAGAAACTGGTTCTGTAATTGGCAAGCCATTCACAGTCTTTGTTCAATCCTGAGCTGATGGTGTCAAATTTGCAGATGAACTGAAGCTCAGCAGTTTCTCTTTGAAGTCTGGTCCTGAGGAAACTACAATGCATTGGTGACCTCCCAGAAAACACCATCCTAGCCACCATGGATGTAGAGGCTCTCTACACAAACATCCCACACACAGATGGAATACAAGCTGTCAGGAACACTATCCCGGATGATGCCACAGCACAACTGGCTGCTGAGCTCTGTGCCTTTATACTTACACACAACTATTTCAAATTTGATGACAATATATATCTCCAGATCAGTGGCACTGCTATGGGCACCCGCATGGCCCCACAATATGCCAATATCTTCATGGCCGACCTGGAACAACGCTTCCTCAGCTCTCGTCCACTCACACCCCTTCTCTATCTACGTTACATTGATGACATCTTCATCATCTGGACCCATGGGAAGGAGACTCTGGAAAAATTCCACCATGATTTCAACAGCTTCCACCCCACCATCAACCTCAGCCTGGACCAATCTACACGGGAGGTCCACTTTCTTGACACCACGGTGCAAATAAGTGATGGCCACATTAACACCACCCTATAACGAAAACCCACCGACCGCTATGCCTACCTTCATGCCTCCAGCTTCCATCCCGGGCACATCACACGATCCATTGTCTACAGCCAAGCACTGAGGTACAACCGCATCTGCTCTAACCCCTCAGACAGAGACCAACACCTACAAAATCTCCACCAAGCATTCTCAAAACTACAATACCCGCACGAGGAAATAAGGAAACAGATCAACAGAGCCAGATGTGTACCCAGAAGCCTCCTACTGCAAGAAAAACCCAAGAGAGAAACCAACAGGACTCCACTGGCCATCACATACAGCCCCCAGCTAAAACCCCTTCAACGCATCATCAAGGATCTACAACCCATCCTGGACAATGATCCCACACTTTCACAGGCTTTGGGTGGCAGGCCAATCCTTGCCCACAGACAACCTGCCAACCTGAAACATATTCTCACCAGTAACTGCACACCGCACCATAATAACTCTTGCTCATCAACCAATCCATGCAACAAACCTCGATGCCAACTCTGCCCACATATCTACACCAGTGACACCATCACAGGACCTAACCAGATCAGCCACACCATCACTGGTTCATTCACCTGCACATCCACCAATGTAATATACGCCATCATATGCCAGCAATGCCCCTCTGCTATGTACATCGGCCAAACTGGACAGTCTCTACGGAAAAGGATAAATGGACACAAATCAGACATTAGGAATGGCAATATACAAAAACCTGTAGGAGAGCACTTCAACCTCCCTGGCCACACTATAGCAGACCTTAAGGTGGCCATCCTGCAGCAAAAAAACTTCAGGACCAGACTTCAAAGAGAAACTGCTGAGCTTCAGTTCATCTGCAAATTTGACACCATCAGCTCAGGATTGAACAAAGACTGTGAATGGCTTGCCAATTACAGAACCAGTTTCTCCTCTCTTGGTTTTCACACCTCAACTGCTAGAACAGGGCCTCATCCTCCCTGATTGAACTGACCTCGTTATCTCTAGCTTGCCTTCATATATATACCTGCCCCTGGATATTTCCATTACATGCATCTGAGGAAGTGGGTATTCACCCACGAAAGCTCATGCTCCAAAACGTCTGTTAGTCTATAAGGTGCCACAGGATTCTTTGCTGCTTTTTCAAATAATGGTTTGTAACAGTGTGTTTATTCCAGGAGATGTTTATTTACAGTTTTCAGTGAGTTGAACATAACAAATCATACTCTTACTACAAAAAGCATGTTACACCTAAGTTACACTCATTTTAGTGAGTGAATATGCTGATGCTGCTAAAAAATCTCTGCTCTGACCATGTTTGTTGGCTGTTCATAATTGCTCACCTTAGAGATTCCAGGAATAAATGGCTATTCGTCGACCTATTCACTATTAGCCAATTTTGAGATCACAGTTGCTAGAAACCAGACATCATAATTTGTGGCTGCAAGAAATTCTTTTTAAAGCTGTTGTGTTGCAGCAGATGCAATAAAAAAAGAAATCAACCATTTCCAAATGGATCTAATTCCAATTCAATTATAAAATATTTTCCAATTGAAAATACAATTTTTAAAATTATTTTTGTTCAACCGCCAAAGGAGCCTGGATTCTCCTCATACATCCTATGGATCCTTTTCAATTTGAATGGGCAAACATATCTACAAAACAGGATAAAACTGTATTCTAACCCTATAGCATCCACAAGAATGAATGACCTGAAATGCTCAAACTTCAACCTGAAAGGGAAGCAGTGAACCAAGATATCCCCTTCTCCCACTTTATGTTGTCTTTAGCACTGGACTAATTGACAACCATAATTAGAAATAATAATTTAATTAAGGGGAATTGCCGGAATTAAGGGGACCAAGATAATAAAATCAGTGTGTAATGTCTCCCTGAGTTCATCCACAAGGACCCAACCCATTTAAGTCCTTCCTCGAAGATCCACTTCTGCTATACTGCTTACAGTGAACTGAGTTGACTTGTATGTAAATTGATTGCTGCTGTTCTCTTTCCCATAACTTGTGTCTGTTTGTTTCTCCACCCATAGAGTGAGAGCTCTTTGGAGCAAGGATTGTCCGGAAAGCACATTATGAACACTATTATAAATAAATCAATAATAGCATAGATGGCATTGTCTGGTGGTCACTTATATCTCAATTCCCCAAACATTACATACTCTAAAGGTGGTTAGGATGGGGCAACAGAGATTTGTCCCTCAAACATCCCACCCGAGACTGAAGATCTGCTTTAATTAGCAAAGAATGTATATGTGTTAACCCAGTAAAAACAAACAATAAGCTATGGGGGGAGTAGGGGGTATGGAGGCTTCATCAAGATACATGCTTCCTTCAACCATCTGAAACACGTGCCTATAGCCTACTAGTGCACCCACTTTTGGGGCCTCACTGCTATCAGACAATGGTTTACGTTTACATTTTATTATATTTTTTTAATGGAGGCAGTTACATAATACCTCCTTTCACTGTGTTAGTAAAAAAGTAAGAGAAAATATTAGGAAGCAAGTTATAAATATCTTCAGCCTGCTATTCAGAATAAATTGATTGTTCATTTTTCTCCTAATCTCTCTATTTTTTGCAGGTTGTCCTGGACTCTTTAGACCACTTCCCTCTGAAAAGCCCAATTGCCCTTTTAGTCTCAGTTTGTGTTTCACCAGACATTTTCAGCTCCCTTTCTTTTAAAAAAATAAATGACCCTAAATTTGAAATATTGAGTAGCTTCCAGTGTAGCCTTCACCCTAGAAAACTGGTTAAAAGGGGCTAGAAGGGCTACAGAGTGTCTCTCTTCATCTCTCCTATCCCTTGCTGTCTTTGTCTAGTACCATCAAAATTTCACATTCACTTAACACAATGACACAGGAATTTTGCACAGCTGATTTAAGGTTTCTTCACAGCGCAGTTAGCTCAAGTTGTAACTCGAGCATTAACTCTGAACTCAACTCTTGTCCACACACAGAAATCTATACTGTAACTCGAAGTAAGTGATGCTTTAATTGTGTGTAGGAAAATTTGCAACCAACTCTCCTTCTGCCTCTAACAACAGCTAAGGGGAGTGATTGGTCCTTGTGCTCTTCCAGGACAGGGTTCCTCTCCCTAGCGAGTGCTGTTCAGTCTGAATCTCTTCTGTACAGACACCATTAGCTTCTTGGTCAGTGTTTATTCAGGGTGGGAAGAACGTTCCATTTATCTTGAGGGGGCCTAACTATATGGGAAATTCATGCTGCTGGATCTGCCCTGGTATTCTCAGTTTTTCTACTCACACATACAGCTTTACACACACATCCCTTAGATCTCCTCTCTCCTACATGCCTACTACTGACACCAGTCAGATTAAAGTTGTCAGACAGGAGCCTCATGCAAGATCAATTTCAAATGTACTACTACCCCTACAGCCCAACTTTTACCTCTAAGCAGAACATCCATTAGAATACTAGTTAGTAGTATTCTAAACATATCAATATAACTATAACTCCACAGGTTTCAGAGGGGTAGCCATGTTAGTCTGTATCAGAAAAAAAACAAGGAGTCCTTGTGGCCCAAATAAATTTGTTAGTCTCTAAGGTGCCACAAGGATGCCTCGTGGTTTTTTTTTAATAACTCCGCAGTCACTGACACTAGTACTGAGAATGCAATCCCCTTCTATCAAGCCACAATTTTTCATACTGACAAAAGTGTGCTAGATGCTTACTAACGAGCGAATTTAACATGTTGCTACTGCAAAAGGAAATGTATTTTGCAATATAAAAAGACTCATAATATTATTTACCACTGATAAATATTCATTTTACTATGAACACTACTCTTAGGTTCAGTGCTGAAAGATATACTAATGTGAAAAGTGATGCAAATGCATATTGGGTGCTAGTCCAGAGAGATTAAAGCAACATGTACACCCTTCTGTTTTCCAGTGGTAGTGGTTGTTATAATTATTAAAGATATTCAGCCCACTAGTGTTTTATAAAATAATACATAATAACATTATTGTACTAGGTGCTAATACTTCTTGTTGAAAAGTCAGCTATTTCTCTTAGCTATTCCCACTGGTAGCCACCCTTTTCCCCCCAACCATGCATTATGGGTGCAATGTAAATGTTGATTTCATTATGCGGCTTCTTTGCCTTCAAAGAAGGTGAATGCCAGGGAAGTTTTATTAATAATAAAGGCAAAACAAAACACATGTTGGCATTACCTTTACATAGGCCTGCAACAACTTAGCATCATGGGCAAAACTTTCTGTGTATTGCTGACCATCCTCATAAGACAAATTACCTGTTACTTACTGTTCATCTGCTTATGAAACCTCTCTGCTTGAACAACTGAAGCTTCTAATTTGCAGAGATTGATCTCAGTGCCCACAGCATTTTATGTTATTGCCAAGTAGGTGTCTTTTCACAGTGGCAGTGGCAGTTTCCTACAGTGGCACCTTAAAAACTTGCTTCTTTTGCCTTAGATGAATATACAAGGCTTCCTCCATTTTTAGAACATTTCTTAAACTTATTGATACCATAATATCATTGTCTAGTTATCAACATCAACCTGTTACATCCTGCCTGCTAAATAGATTGCAAAGGATTGCCTTCCCCTCTATGTAGAGCATCAAGCATGATAAGGTCTTGATTCTGATGGGAAGTGTCTAAAGGCTACAATGATATGACTTTTTAAGTGTAACCACTCTACTTATTCTCTGTTTCCTAGTCTAGGTACTTCACCCCTTGCAAAATGGTGTTTTTTTATTTGGAGGACAATGAAAGATACCTCTTGCAGAAGGCATTCTAAGCCAATAGGATGAAAGACGAAGATCTTGATAATGAAATATAGCTGAAGAACATACACTTCTTCATTCTGTACACTTACATTTATACAGGAAAAACAAAAAATCCAAACATGGTTGCCAATGGTCAAAAGGCATCAGTATGACCATTAAATATTCCCAGGAGTCAGCTGTTGGTTAAGGAAACTATTAGAGATCTGTAATGACACCTGGTCTCAAACTCAGGCTGACGAGTCAAGGAAATCAGATGCTTATGTCAACATAGCTGGCCCCTTAAACCTTCTCAATCAACTTACTCATAAAGAGAAGATTTGAAGCTGGATATTAATTGGTTTAACTGTCTATGGACTGGCACCCAGCAACCAGAGATTTAGAAGAATCTGGCCTATTCTTGCAGGAGGGCTCTGAAAATCCACTCTTTAAAGGACCAAACCCTACTTCTCACTTCTGTCTCTACCAGCCATGAGAACATAGGCTGTGTGACAGACCCAGACCAGTGGGGTACAGGAGTCTGGTAGAGGGCAAATATACTGGTCACTGGATGAGTCGTTTTCTGTTCCCTGAGTGACCAGATCAGGGGCTGCACTAGAGTAATCAGGAACCTGTTAGAACCAATTAAGGCAGACAGGCTGATTAGATCACCTGCAGCCAACCAAGGCAGGCTAATCAGGGCACCTGGGTTTAAAAAGGAGCTCACTCCAGTCAGGTGAGGAGGAGCCAGAGGAGAGGAAGTGTGTGTGAGGAGCTGGGAGCAAGAGGTACAAGGAGCAGAGAGGGAAAGGGTGAGTGAGAGGCTATGCTGCTGGAGGACTAAGGCGTACAAGCGTTATCAGAACCAGAAGGAAGGTCCTGTGGTGAGGATAAAGAAGGTATTTGGAGGAGGCCATGGGGAAGTAGCCCAGGGAGTTGTAGCTGTCATGCAGCTGTTACAAGAAGCACTATAGACAGCTGCAATCCACAGGGCCCTGGGCTGGAACCCAGAGTAGAGGGCAGGCCTGGGTTCCCCCTAAACCTCCCAACTCCTGATCGGACACAGGAGGAGTTGATCCAGACTGTTGGGAAGATCACTGAGGTGCACAAATCTGCCAATAAGTGCAGGACCCACCAAGGTAGAGGAGGAACTTTGTCACAACTGTTAGTCATGAATCTCCCATCTCCTTTAAAATTTTCACAGGCGGTGAATGCAGAAGAGAGAATATTTAGAACAGTTCTAGGAATTAGATGATTCCTCCATTCCATCCTATCCCTCCCTTCATCCCCAAACACACACAGTAAAACACCTAATCTGTGCAGCATTTCAATTACCAAGAAGAGCTAATTAATCAGTTGGGTATTTTCATGAAAGTCTATGAGTAATTCACCAGACTGGGTATTTTAATTGCATCTGGCTTAATCATACAGAAGATTTATCCATCTCCTCCAAGTATTCTATGAGAATGAAATAGAGAAGCTGTTGAGTAGCTAATTAGCTAAAGCTAATTCAGGAAAGTATCTAAGCACATGCATAAATCCATTAACATTGATGGAAGTTAAGCATGTGTAATCTGTCCTGAATCAGAGCCCAAAGCAGGTAGGAGCGACTTGCTAAAACCACTGCAAACTAAATGTATACACATGTAAACTATTTCCTGCACATATCTGATGAGAATCACAAAGATAGAAAGCTGAGCCTGTGGTGAGAGAGGGAAGGGGATCATGTCACATTTTTAGTTCCTTATTGATTTTTGAGCTATAATGTGTCCTAATTACAAATTTTGTCATGAAAGTTTGAGAACTTTTGGGTTCTGCTAATGGGGCATTGACAACCCCTCAAGACTCCTGTTTTCAAACTTGGAGATTAACTAAACGTTATAGTGACCTGACAGTTGATTTAATTTTAATGATGAATTTTAATTCTGCTGCAGCCAGGCTAAAGGAGACCAAGTCAGAGATACAGATGGGGGTGCATGTTCTGAGCCCTGAAAACAAGGACAAGAAGTATGAACTTGATACACACTGCAAATGAAACAATATGAGGTGCATATGGTGCAACATGGACAAAGCAAAAGGCCAAAAAAAGAAGAGCAAGATGATTTTAGAAGCAGCATTTTGGATAGACTGGGGTAAGATTAGTATCAAAAATACCTAAAAGGCAATCAAAGGAAGAAGACTAGGCTCTGTGTGATGGATATGTGAGGTTGATTTGTAAAACATTATGAATGATATAAATTGCCTGGGTTATTAGGATAGTTATTGAATGGCCATACTGGGTTACTGGAAAGTTTACTGTGTGCATATATTTGCTTAGTTTAATAGTGGGGCTGAAGCAAATGGACCATCCTAAGCTCCAGGAGATGGTAAGTAGAGCTCAGTGGGAACAGGATTTTCCATTTTCTGGGAAATTTTTTTATTTTTTTTCCTAATCCAAAATGGAACAAACAAAAACATTTTCAACATTTCCTGAGAAACAAAATTCATTTTGAGTCAATAGAAAAAAATTTGTTTCAATGAAATCAAAAACTTTTGTTCTGATTGCAAACACCCAGAACTTGTAAAGATGGCTCTTTATATGCAATTAATTTTATTCTGAAGTGAAAAATTAACATTCTATTCCAAAAATGTGAAAACATGACTTTTGACATGATCAGAATGCTTTGTTTCACTTTTTAAAACAAAATGTTATCAGAATCAACATTTTTTGAAACATTGATTTCAACAAAAATGGCATTTTTCATCAAAAACTTCTGACCAGCTCTAATGGTAAGACATAGGGAAGATAAATATACATATAGATTGTTTTCCTAATTTAAAATCCTATTCCCTTTTGCTGTGCTGTATTCCTACTGTTAAGATTAAACAATACTTTTCTTTATGAAAGTTGTCTAGTCACTATATTAACCACAGGTCCCAGGGCCCGAAAGGGAAGACATTGCAAGTGTCAAACCCGGTCTGGCCTGCTGAGTAATCACTCTTGGGTCAGAGAGGCTATAGCCTTGGGACCCAGTCTAAGAGTGGGAGAATCATGGGGTTTCACTCTAGAAAAGCTAATGTCATGAGGTCTAACATCTGAGTGGGTGACCAGAGAAACACCTCAAAGTTCAGATGCTCATCTCACTGCCAGAAAAAGGGTCAAGAAGTGTAGCTAGTCCTGTAGCCATGAGGCTGTCAACCAGTGACTCAGCCACCAGGATGGAGAAGGAAGACTGACTGGATTTTCAAGATGTTGCAAAGGAAAAAGTGGCAGGATTTGAACACAGCCTGGATGCAGAATAGAAAGGAGAAGGTGAAGTCAGAGACAACCCGAACATCGTGTGTTTGGGTAACAGGTTGATGTTGCTCACAGCAAATGGGAAGAGACTAGAGGAGAGAGGTTGAGGAGTTTAGTTTTAGCCATGCTGAGATTTCAATTGCAGTGAGATTATCCAATACAAAAGGTCAGAAAGACAGTGAGAGATGAGAGACTAACACACACAGACAGGTAGACCTGAGTCGTCAGCATAGGGATGATAGGTGAACCCAAATAAATGGGGAATGTCATTCAGTGAGAAGATACAGATGGAAAAAAAGATGACCAAGAACAGAGCCCTGAGGGACTGCTACACAGAAGGAAATGTTAAAGGAGCAGATAGGGAGGAGAAAGGGGAACTAGGTGTGGACAGTGCTGGGAAAAGACTATCAAGAAAGTGGGAGTATCAAAGGCAGCAGAAAGGACAAGGAGTTGAAGCAGAAATCATGAGACTTCACTAGAGATTCTGAGGGCAGTTTCACTGGTGAATAATAAACAAAGAAAAATAATTCACTTGTGGTAGGAATATTAGTATGAATATGCATTCGTGGTAAAATTCATGAAGCTTTCAGAAATTAATATTTTCCCAAGGGGTTGCAATTGTTCAAATATGCACAATTCATGAGTAACACAGCAGTGTGAATCAAGAACAGCACTGCTAGTTGTAAAAATATTGGTGACTTTTCATTATTAGTATTATTTTAAAACTATTGATCTAACTCTCAAGTGGCAATAGGTAAACTTTCAGATCTCTTTCTTCATGTGCATGCATAAAAATATATGGTGTCTCAGCTAGCAGGTGCAGGCATCTGCTCACACTCTTTATGCAGTTTATCATCTGTACTTATACCTGTCAAACCCATTGTAACACTGCAGAGCCTGTAAGCTACCCAAATTGGTTACTTCTGGGTTTCTCACCCAACCCCTTTTTTTCTGTTCCATATAATAGCCAAGGAACTATTTGATGGGATGTACCTGGCCTTTGCTAATCCCCACAGAGGGCCCTGCGGTCCTGCTACACCCTCTCCCAGGAAGCAGTGATATGGGAGGGACGGCACAGTGAAGGTGGGTCCTCCAGATCTGGCTAGAGAAGCCACCTTGGAGAAGCCATTTTAGAAACTACAGAAACCTGGTCCCCCCACGGCTAGGGGGGCTAGCAACAGCCAATCTGGGTCCTTTTGGCCCAGCTAAAAGGAGCTGAAGGGTCCTATTTGGTCAGTTCCTGACTGGGACCAGAGAAGTGAAGAAGGGCACTCTTCTATGGCTGAAGGAGCCTGACAATCAGAAAGAGCTTATGGCTACCTGTAATTACATAGCTAGGATTGTAGAGAGAGAAGAACATGAGATAGGGCTGGAGATAAAAGGGTCCAGCAGGACGAGGCCCAAGGGAAAGCAGCAAAGGATTGAAATGAACATTGTGTAGCTCCTGTGTAGAGGGTCTGTAGGCTGGAACCCAGAGTAGTGGGCAGACCCAGGTTCCCCAGGTAAAGTGGCATAAACCCCAAGATGAGGATAGTTCTTATTTGGGAGACCGAACTAATGGGCTGAGAGCCAGGGTGAAGGCCCTAGAGAGGGCAGACAACCTGTTTATTTGTTGGACTCTTAAATACCCAGAAAGGGGTTCATTTGGACTCTGTGATTTGGCTGGAGGGCCAAGCCACTGAACACCTCTCCCAATGATCAGCCAGCAGCCTGCAAGGGACACCAGAGTTGAGAAAAGAACTGTAATACCACACCCCACCACACAGAGGGTTCAAGAAATGAGTGCTTCTTTACAAACCAAAAAGCAGAAAAGGTGGCATTAACACAGTGTTAAGGTCAACATCTCTCATTGTAACAGGCTACATCGTAAAATACTCCAAAATCTAGTAAAACTCAGATAGGGATCTTCACTTCAAATCCCCATGTTTGGGAACTTTGGCTTCAGATCTAGGGTTTGGGCTCATGCCTTATAGAGCGTTCAACTTAGTAAAGTTAATGAAATAAAATCATTCCCTACCTTCTGGATTTTCTTGCATTTCAGTTGTTAGTTTCTCCAATTAAAGTGACAGGCACTTTATGGGGTGGGGGGCAGGAACTATACAGGTGCAGGAATCATATGGTAAAGAAATTGATGTACTAGCTCCCTTCCTCCCTCCCCTCAACGAGGGGAGAAAGATGTGTAGCCGTAGACATTATAACACACTGGCTCCTCAATACTCAAAAAGAACAGGCTGGATTTGGGTTTCTAATGTCTCATCCAAAAGACCTACAAGGGACACTAAATTGATTACAAGTCAATGCATCTACTTCAGAAGGTTGAAAGCTCAATCAACCTTGCTAAAGTTTGGAATTAAGTTTAAAGGAAGTCTAGGAATTTATGCTTAAACAACTAAGCCATCCTCTCAAGCTATTTTGCTCTTTCTTCCTTGTTAAAGATGTTATGGAACAAATAATTAAATGTACCTACTGAAGTGACCCTGAATTCCTTGAACTGTTTTGTTCTTTGCTTTTTAACCTATTTATTTAAAAATCAAATCTGAAATATGAATGTTCCTGCCAGGCATGTATAGTGCAGTATTCTTTGTTATCTAGGAACAGAATAAGCTGTTTTCTATTCATTTGATTTGATGGCTTTTGTCCTCACAATATGCCGGTTCAATAGTTCACATATTCCACTGCTTTTTAATGCTTCGTGAAGCCCAGAATGACATTATCGATTAAGTACACAAGTCGACTGCCATTAAGAAAGAAGTAGCACAGAAAAGTCACTGTACACTGCACTAAGATATTTATTAGTTACCTAATTGTAAGTGTGATCAACAAATTCTGCTCCCTTTCTCTCTGTTTATTGACCCATACTGGAGAAACATATAGTCTGACATTCATAAGAATATGAATAGGGTAGCAGGACCGGTCAGGTCAGATAGAGTTCAGTTCAGGCAGTATTTTGTTCTCTTCCAAAGAAATTTGAACAAGTCCCTTGGTAACACTTACACACAAAAACAAAAAAACCCACCTCTTGCAGCTGTTTTTTGTAAGGAGTCCGTTTTAAAACTTCTTTTTAGCAATTCATCTAGGACCCAAGCCAGATACTTCACTTTATCCATTTACTTCAATGGTCTTTGGAGCAGGTACTTATTGCATTTGTTTGCTTCTGAGGCAGAGCCCACAACTGAGCAGATCTAGATCATTTCTAACAGCAACAGAAAGATACCTAGTGCTTTATTCCTCTTCTGCTCATCTGTCATTAAAATCAGCTTAATTTCCAGGAATATTGCAGACTCACAGGCAGATTCTATAGCTACACCAACAATAAGACCATACATTATTTTCTCATTTGAAACTTAACTTTGGTTTTTATTGGTGTCAATTATAGAGCTGGTCAAAAAATGTTCATAACTTTTTTTGTCAAAATGGCTTTTTCTAAAAAAAATCATTTTAAAAAATCAATTTTCAATAAAAAAAAGTTCAGATTTTTCTTTACAAAGGCAAAGCTAACCAAATATTTCAGTTGTTGTTTGCCAGACAATGAAGGGGAGTTGGCCTTGGGCTTTTCAATGAATTTTTTATATATATAACAATGAAAGATTTTCATCAAAACTATTTTGCAGGGAGAATAAAATCATTTCTTGAACAGGTCCAAGTACAACTTCTCAACATTCTTGAGAGAAAAATTAATCCCTTGAAGTGTATCGAAGATATACTAAAAAGATCTCATCTTGTTAGTTTGAAAGATGAAAAATGTAATGCTGTTGTGGCTCGTAGTTGTCAGTGGAATCACATGGTTTGTCTTATTTCATGATTTTTGCAGTATTGGGAGAGGAGGTTTTTACTTCACTTTTTTTGTAAATTATTTAAATTGCTTTTTATTAATACACATTTCTCTGAACCATTTTCAACAACAAAAATAGCTTTTTACAGCAGACAAAAGGAAAATAAGCTAATAGTTGCACTAAAGGGCAGTTTTTATCTTTTACCTGCAAAAAACAAAGATCTTTCAGACCAATACTGACCATTTCTTACCAATTGTGATTAAATGTTTTTTTAACAGTTTTTACAGCCACAAGAAGTTTTTGCATACATTTCTATAGACAGATTCAGTAACAGTTATTCCACATTAATGCAGCTTAATCCTTCAGGGGCACAGGACTGCAAATCTTGCACATAAATAGCACAAATTGAACCACAGAATCTAGCCTGTTATTCCATGGTACCTAAGGTGCTGATCTTCTGATACAAATTCGGCATTGCTTCATTCCCTTCCCGGGGGGGTTATCTCAATGGAGTGTCAGAGCCATGTTTTTGACAGCTGTCAAGGGATCGTATAGATAAAACAAAAATTATCTCAGTTTTACCTGAAACTCAAACTGATCCCAAACTGATTCTCTCAGGTAGCTGAAAAACACCTGGTCAATTCCCTCCCTCCCTTCACACCCATACCCAGTCTTTTAACTTTTCCTAGCTTCCAGTTGCTTCCAGTTCCTGTAGCACTCAGGATACATAAAGTATCTACCTACTATCTAGAACAGGGTTACTCTTCCTCCCGTTCCTACCTTAACGTAAGGCATCAAGTAGAAGAACTCTCCAAAGAAAGCCAAGGCTTTGCAAAATTTCCAGATGAATTTTGCAAATCCAAGAAGTCTGGAGGGCAGTGAGATAAGCATCTGAACTTTGAGGTGTTTCTCCAAAATAAACCTAACCACAAAACCTTTTTAAGTTTCCCCATTCTCTGTCCCTGGAGATTCCATTCCCACTCTGCGCAAATGAAGTGATGTTTGAGGTGCTCTGTCAGCAAATCTGATTCTACACATTTGGCTCATTCTGGGAGCTCCTTTATTTTGCAATCTATTCAATGATCCAAGAATATCTAGGGAAAGTTTTCATAAAATGAAGAATTTGGGGGGCAAACATCAATTCCACAGTCTAATAGAACAGTTGCAATGAGCTGCATAGATCTTATAATCTTTGTTGCTAACCTGGCCTAATGCATGTAGCAAGAGGGAAATGTGTTGCTGCACACAGCGATGAGAGAAAGAGGGGATTCTACCAGAACAAAAGAGATTGTTATAAAGATATCTGGAGCAACATCAAAAGTGACGCAAGATCATGGGAAAGGAGCATAGACACTAACCGCAGCATATCCAGGTATTCCACACATGCACAGTATGAAAACATTAACAGTGAGCAAGAAGAGCCTAAGAAAAACCCAAGAAACACTCACCCTACAGGATCCTTCTGGGCTTAAGTGAAATTCTGACATAAAAAAGGTTTCTATTACACTGGATGCGCATACTGTGCTGATGCAGATATGGACATAGGGTCATATAGCTATGACTACAAAATCTGAATGTCTACCACTGAAGCCAATGACAATAGGCTTGGGGACTTAGGGATCTTGCTACTATTGAAGTCAATTAGAGTTTTGTCTTTGACTCATTTGGGACCAGGTCTAGGCCCATTCTCAATAGTTAGATGTTCATGATAATAACTTAAAATCTCTCTGTATATGAGGTACACCTCTACCCCGATATAATGTTGCCCTCGGAAGCCAAAAAATCTTACCACGTTATAGGTGAAACCGCGTTATATCGAATTTGCTTTGGTCCTCCCACCCGGAGCACTGCTTTACCGCATTATATCTGAATTTGTGTTATATCGGATCACGTTATATTGGGATAGAGGTGTAATTGATGTGTTTCCATCATAAGTCATGATGTGGCTAATATCTGTAATAGTGCCACATGTAGTCATACATTTATTTTCCATAAACTATTTGCATATTCCTTCTATAAGGCTATATTTGGAGTACGCAGTTTAGGAATTAATTCTGTTTGTACATAACCAGATGTCACCTTGTTAGAAAAGAGTCTGCTGGAGTAAAACATTTAGACTAATACCAATAATCCCAGTGAACAAAACTGATGTTAACTAAATACTTATTAGAAAAATAGTAAAATAGCCCTAAAATAATGACAAATATATCAAATATTTTTTAAAATCTTCTGCAGTTTGAATATAATCTGTTTTTATAGTCAATGAAAATATGCATGGAAGAGTCTGACATTTCAATATTTCCTTATCTTACTGGTTTTCTTCCAACCTCCTGTTGCTATGTAATGATACAAAAGGTCAAACTCACAAAATTCCTTAAAATTTCTTTAAATAATAAAAGCAGCAAACTGGCTACAAACCACAGCGTAATTGCTGTGACTATAACAGTTTTAATCCAAAGCAAGAGAAGAAAGGCTTTTTTTGGTTTGCCGTCTGGTAGCAAAAACTCATTCAAACAATTTCAACTCTAATCAGCAAAATATTAATCTGTCTAGTTCCTCATCTAAAAGCTACCATTCTCAAAAAAACTTGCATCTAATCTAATCTGAATATTTTAAGACTGTATAACAATCCCAAAACAGGACCTCTGCTGAGAACAACTACAATTATCCACAGTATTCCTGTGCAAGTATATTCATACATACTAACAGGGTCGGCTCCAGGCCCCAGCACACCAAGCGCGTGCTTAGGGCGGCATGCTGCGGGAGGCGCTCTGCCGGTTGCCAGGAGGGCGGCAGGCGGCTCCGGTGGAGCTCCCGCAGGCATGCCTGCGGAGGGTCCGCTGGTCCCACGGCTCCGGTGGAGCATTGACAGGCACGCCTGCGGGAGGTCCACCAGAGCCGCGGGACCACTGGACCCCCAGCAGGGAAGCCTGCGGAAAGTCCACCAGAGCCGCAGGAGCGGCAAGCGGCAGAGCGCGCCCTGCGGCGTGCCGCCATGGTTGGGGCAGCAAAATTGCTAGAGCCGGCCCTGCATACTAATATTTCCTATCTTGCACAGTTTCCATAGCACATTCTATTTCTGATTTATAATTATTAGAAGCTTCAGGGTACAATACAAAATCTTAAGAGGAATCTCACCAAGAGAATATTTAATAAAACTATGTTTTTTAAAGTATATTATAAATGTGAAATACAACAGAAGGCTTTGATGTAGAACATTACAATAAGCTACATTCTAGAAAAAGTACTATACTCCACTTCTTGTCAGAAAATCTGCGCAAAGCAAGGGGAACTTGCAGTGAAAGTTTTCCACTGGCTCTCTCCAAAACCCACAGAGAATAGCATACTCCATCTTTTTGGTTATTATGAGTTGAATATGTTGAGTGCATGATTTTCTATTATTTGTTGTGGTTTGCATGATTTTAACCAGGCTAAAATACATTTATTGCAAGATAAATTTCTTATGTTAGGCACAACTATCGTAGACTGTAAATTCAAAACCAGAGAACACATTTCGTGCAATCCCTATGAATGGATTTCATTATTTTCTAAAACTTCCACAGCTGTAATATTCACAAAGCTTTTTTGTGGTGGAAACAAAAAATCATTTTTTCAACTCAGAAGTGTACTCAGACACAGCTGTGTGAGCATACCCAAATCTGCCTAGTGGAAGAAATTCTCAGTTTGGTCATTCACTATATTGATAGTCTGCTCTGAAATATCTACACACACAAAACATAGAGCTGATTGAATAGTGGAAAATGTCATCCATTTTACTGCCATCGTGAGTGCTCAAGTTGCCAGTCTGTTCTCCTTCAAATTCCTCCTTAAGACTGCCCTCTGTTGTGATGCTTAAGAAACCCTACAACTGGCTGGTTGATGAGTAGGTTGAGTATAAATAATATCAGCTATTGCTAACTTATTTGTAAACGGGGATAAGGAGAGAGAAATCTTCCATACAATTCAGAACCCCAAAGCTGTGCAGACATGTAAACCATATAACTTTGCATGAAACTTTGACTATTATGTGTACCTCTGTTTATCTGATTATGATATAGTCTTGCCATATGGTGACACAGAGATTAATTCCTGCAGAGGTCAAAAAGATCATGTCCCCAGGAAATGAGTATAATGGCCAACCATCTACCAACACTTACAAGACAGTGACTGCATTGTTCTCTCTGATGGTCTTACCTCTACCACTGGTGTGTTCACCAGATGAGCTTGGTAAGGGATGGGAGGCCCCAGCTTGTGGACCAGAACAATGGCAGCTGCCTGGTTTTAAAAAGAGACACTCCCAGAAGCTCAGGGAAGACAGGAGACACAAAGGCAGTGCCTACTGGGAAGCAGACTGAAATGCAATCCCCAGAAGGGAAGGTACCTGAGATAAGGTGGGCCTGCCTAAGTTTTGAGAGAATGTAAAGCTTTAGGTACTACAATATGCATGCAGACTCTTTGTTACTTTAACCTTTTCTCTCTGAATGTGATGTTCCTGTGGATAAATAAACAACACTTTATTCTGAAGCTGTTTTGAGTCACTGTATTTACCTTACTGGTCAGAGCTCCCAAAAGAAAGTCTCTTGCTGAGGAATCACAGTTCTTAACAAGGAGTGCTATCGCTCAGGGATCTGGTCTCTGAGTGGGAGAATTGTGGGATTCTACTCTAAGAGGAGTGGAGACACAGAGTTTGTCCCTTGAAAGGGTGCACTCATGAGTAGAGCTGGGCAGGAAACTGTTTTCCCATCCCAGGAAAATTTTCAGGGTTTCAGAATTTTTCCCATTCCACACTGGCACAAAACTGAGACTTTTTAAAGCATTCTGCAAAGAAGAGAGAAAGACCCTACCCCAACAACCAGGTGGTTAAGGCACACTCTTCTGGGGTGTGGGACACCCAGATTCAAAGCCCAGACTGGAACCCAAGTCTCCCACATCCCAAGTGAGTGCCCTAACCACTAGGCCATTGGCTCTGCTGGGGTGGGGGGGTCAGTCGGTCTGTCTCTTCTCCCCCGCCCCGAGCTAAGAGGCCTTTCTTGATGAACGTCAAGTCAAAACTGGCCCCTTCCCACAAAACCTTTCAGCTTCAAATCCATTTAATCCCACCGACCTCTACTCGTGAGATACTCCTGAGGGACCAATGGGTGGGGTACCCTGTAACTGCAACATTTTGCAATATTGTTACCCTCAGCCTCTCTTCCTCCCTCTCACAGTCTCTCCCTCCCACTTTGTTACCTTCACTTCCGGAGTCAGATTTGGGTTAAACTGTAATCTCTCCTAATGTGTTTGTACAGCACTGAGGATAATGGGACCCTGATGCTGTTTAGTACTTTGAGTGCTACTGCAGTATTATTAATAAATAATACCAGGAATACTTTCAACATGATTTTTTTAGCTTGGATTCTTGCAGGAAACAAGTACCCCCTACTGCTAGTTTGGGTGGATGGAATCGCACCCCCCCACTGATTCACTAATACCACTCCCTAACCTGCACTGTTGACATCATGGTAGTAATGCCTGTGAGCAGAAAAACTAAAGCTGGATAGGTCAGCAGGCACCGTATCCTGACTGTTACTTACAGTCATGCAACAAGAAAATATAAGCACAAGGTAGTGACTAATAAACTGCACATTCTGAATATTTGCAATGAGGCATTTACAAAGGAATCTAGAGAGAAAGTATTTGTTGAATAAATCTGTGAACAATTTCAAAACCAAAAATACATTCAAGAATTCATGATATGTTCAAGGACAATTTCTGAAGAGGAAAAGAGACAAAATTCAACAAATAAATTTCATTTTATGAATCATTCTATCAGCTCTACAAGAAACCCTGATTTGAAGCTTTTGGGGACTGATTTGAAGCCTGAGAAGTATAGTATTTGTTAAAGCAAATAAGCTCCAATAGTCCATAGCTCCATCTAAACATTAATATACTTTTAAGGCAGTGGTCTTCTGCCAGACTAAATAAAAACAATCAAAATTAAACAAAATTATTTTAAGCCTTCTTGATAATAAATTATATATATTCCAAACAACCTCACTAGGAATACAACTTCACAATGCAAATCTTTAAATAAGTTCATTCTTGCACAGTTAGTTTTCATATTCTATCACTTTAGACTACGTGTGCCTATAATTCCTACTTCGTGGTGGTTTCAAATCTTTATTACAAACTTACATTGGTACTGAGGTACTAATATAATAGTTTGCTTCATGATGCAGTCATCTATAACACAGGTCCCTCTGTAACTAGTATGTGAACAATCTTTAAAGAACCATGCAACTTTTGTTACCTTTTCTGAAGGAGACCTAACTTTGCTCCTAATTTAGCTTGAGAGGAAGGGTTTATGGCTTCCATGATGACTTCTCAGATGAAGTGAAGAAAAACTGCATGTGGGCCCTCAAAGGGAATAATTAAATATTATACAACATGAGCACTAAATTATTGGGCTTTATGATGGAACCTGAAGAAAAAATTATGAGACTAAGTAGGAGAGGACAGGATATTCTCATCTACCAGTGGAACAAGAGAACAAAGTTATCTGGAACAGTATCATTAAAGTTATTTAAAAAAATCTTTCCCTTCTCCAACCTAAAATTAGATTTGATTAAGGTCTCCTGTCCTAGAGAAACCTCATCTATTTATAAACTATGTTTACAGTGGACTGTACAATACACTCCCCATATACAGCACTTTGCTTGTCAAATACCAACCATATAATATTATCTAAATATTATTAATTGTCCTTAAGTCAGCAAATAAAAATGTAGATGTTTAAAAGGTTTAGAAATGCAGATAGAAGCTGTACCCCTATTATACATGGGCATATACTTGCTGATCTTAAACACAAAAAAGGTGCTTACAAGAAGTGGAAGGTTGGACAAATGACCAGGGAGGAGTATAAAAATATTGCTCGGGCATGCAGGAGTGAAATCAGGAAGGCCAAATCACACTTGGAGTTGCAGCTAGCAAGAGTAACAAGAAGGGTTTCTTCCAGTATATTAGCAACAAGAAGAAAGTCAAGGAAAGTGTGGGCCCCTTACTGAAAGAGGGAGGCAACCTAGTGACAGAGGATGTTGAAAAAGCTTATGTACTCAATGATTTTTTTTGCCTCTGTCTTCATGAACAAGGTCATCTCCCAGACTGCTGCACTGGGCAGCACAGCATGGAGGGGTGGGGGAGGTAACCAGCCCTCTACGGAGAAAGAAGTGGTTCAGCACTATTTAGAAAAGCTGGACAAGCACAAGTCCATGGGGCTGGATGCGCTGCATCTGAGGGGACTAAAGGAGTCGGCGGATGTGATTGCAGAGCCATCGGCCATTATCTTTGAAAACTCATTGTGATCGGGGGACGTCCCGGATGACTGGAAAAAGGCTACTGTAGTGCCCATCTTTAAAAAAGGGAAGGAGGAGAATCTGGAGAACTTCGGGCCAGTCATCCTCACCTCAGTCCCCGGAAAAATCAGGGAGATGGTCCTCAATGAATCAATTCTGAAGCACTTTGAGAAGAAGCAAGTGATCAGGAACAGTCAGCATGGATTCACCAAGGGCATGTCATGCCTGAGTAACCTAACTGCCTTCTGTAACTAGATAAATGGTTCTGTGGATGAGGGGAAAGCAGTGGACATGTTATTCCTTGACTTTAGCAAAGCTTTTGATACGTCTCCCACAATATTCTTGCCGGCAAATTAAAGAAGTATGGGCTGGATAAATGGACTATAAGGTGGACAGAAAGCTGTCTAGATCATTGGGCTCTACAGGTAGTGGTCAATGGCCCCATGTCTAGTTGGCAGCCGGTATCAAGTGGAGTGCCCCAAGGGTCGGTCCTGTGGCCAGTTTTGTTCAATATCTTCATTAATGATCTGGAAGATGGTGTGGACTGCACCCTCAGCAAGTTTGCAGATGACACTAAACTGGGAGGAGTGGTAGATACACTGGAAGGTAGGAATAGGATACAGAGGGACCTAGACAAATTAGACGATTGGGCCAAAAGAAACCTGATGAGGTTCAGCAAGGACAAGTGCAGAGTCCTGCACTTAGGATGGAAGAATCCCATGCACTGCCACAGACTAGGGACCGAATGGCTAGGAAGCAGTTCTGCAGAAAAGGACCTAGGTGTTACAGTGGACAAGAAGCTGGATATGAATCGACAGTGTGCCCTTGTTGCCAAGAAGGCTAATGGCATTTTGGGCTGCATAAGTAGGGGCATTGCCAGCAGATCGAGGGACGTGATCCTTCCTCTCTATTCGACATGGGTGAGGCCTCATCTGGAGTACTGTGTCCAGTTTGGGGCCCCACACTACAAGAAGGATGTGGAGAAATTGGAAAGAGTCCAGTGAAGGGTAACAAAAATAATTAGGGGTCTGGAGTACATGACTTACGAGGAGAGGCTGAGGAAATTGGGATTGTTTAGTCTGCAGAAGAGAAGAACGAGGAGGGATTTGATAGTTGCTTTCAACTTCCTGAAAGGAGGTTCCAAAGAGGATGGATCTAGACTGTTCTCAGGGGTGGCAGATGACAAAACAAGGAGTAATGGTCTCAAGTTGCAGTGGGAGAGGTTTAGGTTGGATATTAGGAAAAACGTTTTCACTAGGAGAGTGGTGAAGCATTGGAATGGGTTACCTAGGCAGGTGGTGGAATCTCCTTCCTCAGAGGTTTTTAAGGTCAGGCTTGACAAAGCCCTGACTGGGATGATTTAGTTGAGGATTGGTCCTGTTTTGAGCAGGGGGTTGGACTAGATGACTTCTTGAGGTCCCTTCCAACCTTGATATTCTATGATTCTAAGGAATTTCAAAACTCCACTACACAGCAAGCAAATGCACAAGCACAGAAAAAAGGCAATCTGCTAAGCAGAATGACCACTCTTCTTTGAATGAACAAAGAATACTAAGGGACAGATTGTACCCTTTATCCAGAGTGTGGTGGGGACATTGAAAGGCATTCTGCCTCAGAGGTGCATAACCAAATCAGCAGCCCTTTCTGGGGTGGTGTATATATTAATACCTTCCCTGCTGCGCAGGTTTTACTCCATGAACTATTGCAAGGGTGGTAAGCAAGAGACTAGCAAAGGGTTAGAACTTCTATTCCTGAGTACAGGGACTGCAATTCTGTCTGATTCTTATATAAACTACATTGAGGTGTAAGTGGGGAAAACATGGCAAATTGTGCCCGAATAACACATTCCAGCGCATATATGCAACTGCAAGGCAATTATACATGCTCTGTTCCTTTGGATTCTCAGCCTCTAGGCATACAATCTTCTTTCCATGGCAGGTAGACATAAGTATGCTGTAGAGTCATATGTTGTTTTCTAGGCAATACACTTTTTAAAAGTGCTAATTCCTTTGACATCATCACAGAGGAGGCAGGTTCCCATCAAACATAAAGAGAACATCTTTGCTGGAAAATTTGATACCTATTTTACCCTGGGAGTAAACTCTGATAAGACAAACATTTTTGACATTTGGCATGCAAAATAAAACTTCATCTCCATGTATTCTGGCGGACAAAAACCATCCAGTAAAAAGAAAAAAAAATGCACACTAATTAATTTACTTAACAACCACTAATAATTTTCCCATATTTATGAAAACAGAGTCATTGTTACCAGTTACAAATAATTTAAGTCTGACTCATTTTCAGGATTCCACAGCACAAGGCACTCAGTATTTTTTTCATGACACTATCTGGCTTCACTAAAAACAACAGTAAAGAAAGTTTAAAAGTAACCATAATAAGCAAGTCTTAGTGGGGGGGGGGTTTCAGATAGAAATGAGCAGGATGTTAATATCTAAAAGCAGAAGAGACCTAGCTAACCTCAAAGATTATTTTATAGACCTCAGATGCCTGCAGGTAGCATGTCTGTCTCAGCTACCCTCATTCTTTGGTGTCACTTAAGACCTTTTGAGCTGCTTAGCACTGTGAACTTTTTTTTTTTCAGTCTGAAATAAACGCTACAGTACAGTAGATACAAGATGATACTGACGGTTGGTCTACACTTAAAATGTATACCACCATAGTTGTGTTTGTCAGGGGTGTAAAACCATTTATGCTTACAACAGAGCTATGCCAACAAACCCCCAGCATAGACACAGCTATGCCAACAGAAGAGCATTTAGGTAATGGTGTTCAGGGAAGTAGTGTTGCCAGACTGTCAAAAAAACTCCTGCCAGTGTAGGTTGCACCTACCCTATGGGGCTTTGTCACCATGGGCTCTGCAACATAGACACAGTCTCAGTTTTTATGTCACTGAGTTACATAGTGCTATGTGCAGCTATCATGTTGCTCATTGTGTGACTTTCAGTAACTATGCGATATTTCAGCCTACTCCTCTACAAATCAATATAATCATATTTACCTGCTTCGTAGGACCAGGCTTATCAGAGAGTTTCATAAATGAAAGGTAGGATTCCTGCAATGAATCTCAGTAATTATGCGACTATTCATATTCCCCCCTCTTCATACTGCATGTTTAAATCTGAGTCTGTTGCAGACAGCTGCTTTTCTGTATTCATTTCCATTCCAGCCCATTACAAAGAAGACCCATGCCATCCTTTCTCCTAGAGACTTTACTTTTGTTTTTTCTTAGTTTATTCTTTTAAAGGTAATAAGGCCAAAATAAAAGGCATTAAAACTAATAACATTACCTAAATCACAGGACAAAAATGTGAATATATTCTGCAAAATCTGGAGCATTATAAATCATAATGAACTTGGTCAGTTAGTTTTATCCTTGATGTAACTGACCTTAAATCAATGGGCTTAATTCTACTCTCAGATCCACTTGTGAAAATCCTGGGTAATTCCAATGATTTCAATTGGGTTAACTCTGGATTACATCAGCAAAGTTGAGAGCAGAATTTGGCCTATTGAATTTATAAATGAGATTAATTTGGTCCATAATTTCTAAGTGGTCACATGTAGTGAGGTTTAATGTAACTTTGATAATTACATGACCCACACATATACTCTATGAGAAAAACATTCAATTCTGTATGTAGCAAAAACTTATAAAGAGGTTCTTAATAATTCCATTCCAAAATTCATTCTATCAAAGTTGTTTATAAGCTATGCATAGCAACTTTAGAGGCAAATCAGTTATTTTTTTCTTAAGGGTTTTTTAAACTATCAAAAACTTTTAGTTTCAATATATGTGGAAAGTCTATGGGGCTCCATTTAAGAAATTCCATGTGTGAGTGGTTCAAGCAATACTTCATAATAGCACCCCAAATTTTGCACACTGAAAAGCTGCAAAAAATATTTAGGGTTTGCAATTCATTATACATATAAGTGTTCGGCAGAGGATGAGTGTAAATCACCCCAGGGCAGCTTTAACAAGTTCTATGGCACAACATTGCTTCCTCTCCTATCCATGACACTGAACTACTTGATCAGTTAGTATTTATGCATGGGTTCCTGGTGGGCCAGAGGACTGCATAGAATTTGATTTATTGAAAAGACTGCAGTAAATATTACGTTTGCATACATTTGGACATATCCCTTAAGTTATAAATGAGGTTCAAGATATGTGTGTATACAAATAAATCGTTCTTATATTGAAAGTTGCCATAGAGACACTACTTACTATTGACCAGAATGGCAGTTCCTAGAGACGTAAACAGGGCTGAGAAGACAAGAACATAATAGAGCTTGAGATGTAAAAACTAAGTCCCATTAATCTCTCTCTTCAATAAGCTTTGTTAGTTACACTGGGAATGAATTTGGCTCTGCCTGTTCTTAGGGGCTATTGTAACCCCATTAACTTCAGTGGAGTTATATCAGGGCTAAATTTGCCTTTTAGAGTATTACCGATGCTCTCCATTTCTGATAAAGCTTATCTGCAGTGCTGAGCTGAACAGCAGGCCTGGGTCAATAACAAGCTATCTTCTAACTTATACTGTAGTAGTAACTTTCATGGCCCAAATATGACTCCCCATTACAACGTGCCCAGTGAGACTTATTATCAGAGCTGTTGAAAAATACTTTTGTCAGAACTCAATGAATATAATACTGAACTGATTTTAAAAGCCCCTTGCAGTTCACCAGATAAATTTTAAAATATATGTTATTTCACCAGCCCCAGCCCCATCCAACTTTCAAACCCTTGTTGTGTCTCTTCTCAGCCAACTCTGCAGATTACCAAAGTATCTGTGTACACACCACAGTGTTCTCCTATCTTATCAGCCTGTTCCTCCTGTTGGATTAATTCAGAGAGCTTTGACCTGTCCAGGATTTGTGACATGACCACACACCACTAGGGACATGAGGCATCTCTGTGAAAGTAAGATTGGCCCACGATCATCTTAGCTAAAGAAAAACCTTCCTTCCACAATGCAAGCCTGATACAAGAACACACAGTACCATGAATTCCTTTTTACCAAGCTGTTCTAAGAGCAGTAAAGGACCTGACCCAGAGCAGTTAAGAGCCCCCAGCCTAGGAAAGGGAAACAAAATGCTCCACCATCTAAGCTGTCATAGTAGGGGTGTAAGCATCAGAGAGGACAGACTGAGTAACGCTTGGAGCCACAAGTCTGAAAGCTGGTCAGGTGGTTTCATTCTTTCATAGTATATACATTGAGTACCAGATCTTCAGCTGGTATAAGCTGATATAATTCTGTCTGGCCAGAGTTCCATTCAGTTTACAGAGGGTGGGATTTGGACAGGACCTTAAAAGGTGAGATTCTGTCTGTCTGCTCCCTGTGAAGATAACATCTCATAGGACTTTTCTTCTGAGCAAGGGCTTGTCCTCTCAGGTTTCTTAGTCAAACTTCACTTCTGTATGCTTGTTGCACTCTTCTCAGTTGCCACAGAAGTAGCTGGTTTTCAGTTGTGCTGTATGTATAGAGTCTGGAAAGTACTTTGAGGAGGTGAATGCTAAACATGTGATTTTAGTACATATTCATCATTGGACTGGTCGAGATCTTTGCTACATGCTCACACCGGTGAGTAAAGAGGGCACGCAATGCTATGTTCCTTTCCTTTTCTTGCTACCCATATTATGTTGGTGCACAAGTAGCCCCCTTCATGCAGGTAGGCAAGCAGTAGACAAACAAGATTCAAGAGTGGGCAGAGCCGCCGCCGCCACCTCACTTTCTTTTAAAACCTTAGTTAGAGCCAAAGCTCTGCCCTCCTCAATGCATGAGCCAGTGCGGAGAGGAAAATAGGCTGGGACCAAGAAAAGAGCTGGGAGCAAGAGACAATCTGAGTCCTAGTGAGGTTTCTGCTCTGCTTCTGGGGCAGCACTGCCTGTTACTCAGGAAAATGTATAAGAATACTGTCTAGGCCTACAGTGGTGGTGGGTTTTTTGTTTTGTTTTTATGATAATCTGACAACATTCAGTGAGTCTTACTTGGTACAGCTGAGATAGGGAGTTTTTAACCAAATGAGAAAACAGACCAGTCAAGAAGAAACTTTTTAAGATCCCAAAAACCTTACCTCTTGAAATATCTCCTGAAGATTTCTCTGTTGACTTGAAGCTGTTCTTAAGCTAACAAGCTTAGTGAGCATGAAAAAAAAAAACCAGCTAACCACTATATAAGCTTTCTTGTTCCGCAGCCTCTATTACATAAATATGCTTTTAGTTTAAAACAAGAAAGAGAGGCAGATTTAAACCTAATGGTGCCCTAATTTAAAAAGTCAAGTCCATAAAACAATGTCACAAAATGCATAGTGATGTTACAAGGTTTACGAGAGCCGGTAAAGTTTCATAATGTCAGATCACTGGAAAAGTGAATGTTCACATTATGTTCGAGATCTTTTATTTTAATCTTTGATCAATGAATCACATATTTAAGTTATGTCACCCTGCTTTTAATTTATGGGTGGTTGCAAGGTTATTATCAAAACTATACAAAATGCTGGATATAAAACCCATGTTTTTACGAATTTGAGAATTCAGGTGAAATTTGACAGTTTGGACACAAAACTTGCAAGGGATAAGAGATATGAGACATTGGTTGAAATAGTAGAAATTTCCTGCATAGGTAACTGGAACTAGGGGTGCTCCCACATCTGGCTTGAAGTGGTTTCCATCATATACAGGGTTTATGGCTTGGTTCAATGGCTCTCAGCACCCCTATTAAACAAATTGTTCCAGCATCCCAACCTGTGAGGCAGCGTCAGTGTTTCCCATTATTTAGTCTTGCACCCCAAAATGATGAACCCACATGAGCAGAAACTGCTACATTCCACACAGTTTGAATTATTTCAGTAACTGGTGTCTTTACCTTTGCGAAATACTCAAAGTACCTTGCTGGAACATTGGTTAAGTTATGAGTCACACATGATCCTCCTGGGGGAAAATAACCTCACAGAAAAGGGGAAAGGAGAGCAGAGAATTCTGCAAGTTTAAATTCATTACAGTTCTTTCCAATTCCTCACTCACAGGATAGAGGCTGCTGAGGGAGAAAACAATTTAGGCATTCCCATCACCCTCTCCAAAGTGGTAACTTCCATATGAATTTCCAACAGGCATGTCATTAGTTAGCCAGATCCTATAGAGGGTGTTCTGCAAATCAAGGCTGTATGAGGGAGAAGGGAGTGGATGACTGGGCCTGCCAGGAAGATACACATCATTGCCTCTAGAGCAGTCACAGCCAGAATGGAACCCCTGGTAGTGCAACTCCAGTAGAATTATGCCAGCAAGCCAAGGGCAATTACCAGGTACCAGGCTCCCTACAGATTGCTTAGAATCTGCCAGATTTGGAAATAGGTGCCATCATCCTTACTGCTTGGAGAGGGAGGAAGGCAAACTGTGTCCTCTTTCTTTCTCAACAGGGTGATACGGCGGGAGATCCTCATGGAGATTTTCTCCCCAACTGTCACCTCCTGCTGCTTTTACAGTGTGTGGGAGAAGATCTTGCCTTTAGCATTTATTAATGGCAATCTTTCCTATCAAAATCCCTTTATTGTCTTTCCCTTACATTCTGTACCCACTTCACAAAATACAGCACCTGATCCTGAGCCCATTGAAGTCAATAGTAAAGCTCCCATCAGCGGACACATGTTCAGGGCCACAACCCATGCAAAGATAAGGGATCTCAAACTTTTCCAGAGTGGACTAAACTGAGGACCATTTACAATTGTGAAGACCAATACTCTCCCATTTGCAATTTCATGACATCTTGTCATAACTACAGCAACAGTTTCTCTTGAAAAGCAACATCAAGCCAAGTATTTACTTTAAGCTGTCTATCAATGCAATTTGGCAGCTGAAAATATGGAATCAAGCAACACATGGCCAGCAATCCATTGCCAAAGTTGGGAACCACTGCTCTAACATATCACAGGCTACTACGTGAAAGAGTTAAAGGTATCTGCTTCTGTATGTGGTGTCCCTTAATGCTCTATAAAATGAGATTTGAGACTTCTGTTGTCCCCGAGATGTGCATATATAGCCCACTAATGTCAGTGGGAATTATACCTGGGTGTAGAGTGTAGACAGACTTTTGAATGTCTCTTTAACTTTGAACTAAAATCATAAATATATACATATATATTTAATAAAACAGATTGAAAATCTGAACGTGGTTACATAAACAGAATAGGATAGCTGGGAATGAGATAATTCCAGAATATCATCAGATACACCCTCTCTTTGGGGACTGCAGCCTGCTTTGTCAGTGGAAAAGACTCAGTGATCTAATATGGGCTTTTTTTCCCCCCAGCTCTATCTTGTATACACAGAACAAGTTCAAAATCATTTTGTTTCTTTCTTTCCTGAGTCATGTTGTGGTTACAACCAGACCTGAGTTAACGCATGAAAGTCCAAGTTCTGTTGAACAAAAGATACAGGGAAAAAAAAAAAAAACCTCTCAACTCCTCCCAAATCAACAAAGTGAGCTCCCTGCCTTATTTCACTGCTCCTGCCTTATTTCACTGCTCCCTAACCCTTATCCTCCACTCTATATCCCTATTTTAGTATTATTTGGGAAATTTTAATTCCAGATTTGAGAATGCCAAGGTGGATTTTTGGGGTGAGCGGGCAGCATACTCACTTTCATTGCAGAAACAATATGTTCTGAAGAGTTATCCACCAGCTCAGAGAAGTTTATATCCTGCTCACCCAGGGCTGACCTTAGAATTTATGGTGCCCTAGGCGAGATTATTAAACTGGTGCCCCTGTGCCTGATCTGCTCTTAGCAACACAAACATAAGCTTACAGAATTGGAAAACTTGCCACATTCACGTTATTAAAACCAGTTTAACTTAATGAAGCACACTGTAATGCTGATGGACTAACACTAAAGAAGCAGCACTACAGAAAAAATTCTGATATGACAGAATGATGCAAATAATATATATTTTTTTAATTTATCAAAATTTTATTGGAAATTTATATGAAGAGGTATTGAAACAAAGATTTGTTTTTAATTAAAAGCAATCTTTCTGGCTTTTTTGGCTGCAAAATCAGTAATAATGTCATCGTATGACAAAGACAAAGTCGTGTCTTGTTCGATTGCAAGAATAGCAAGACCAGTTAAGCGTTCCTGACTCATTGTAGAGCGGAGATATTTTTTAATTAACTTTAGTTTTGAGAAACTCCGTTCTCCTGATGCAACTGTTACAGGAATTGTCAGTAGAATACGAGTGGCAATATACACATTAGGATATATGTCAACAAGTTTGTGGGTATGAATAAACTGTACAATGTCCATCACCGATTTTGCATGTGGCAACATTGATGACAGTGTACTCAATTCTTCGTACAATTCAAGTCCATTTAAATCAAAACTATCACCGTGCTTCAGGAGGCTCTCTAGGTTCTTGCACTTTGTCATTAGTTGCTCTTGTTTTCCTATTTCGTTGAATTTAGTTATGTCATACAAAAATCCAAACTGTCCATGGTGTACTTGCAAGGTATTAAACCTTTCATCAACAGCAGATACTGCTTTATCCATCACAACATTAAAAAAATCAACCTCAAATTTCTTTTCTGGATCGTCTATGGGCATGATCTGCTGTACAGATTCTTCACAAAGAAGTGTCCCTGGCCTTTTTAACTCATTAACTATGTATTTACTTTATGAAAGTTGAAGAAAACATTGTGAAAACGTAAAACATTGGCTGCCCAACTTCTGGGCTGGCAAAAGTTATACTGACTCACAGGGAAAAAAAAAGCAGGTGAATCTTAGTACAACATATGGTCACTCTATACCAGAGGTCGGCAACCTTTCAGAAGTGGTGTACCAAGTTCACTGTAATTTAAGGTTTCTCGTGCCAGTAATACATTTTAATGTTTATAGAAGGTTTCTCTCTATTTCTATGTTATATAAATAAACTACTGTTATTATCTGAGGTCTTGGCCACCGGTCCTGCTCAGGACACTGCCAGCTGAGTAAATGAAACCCCAAAGCGGCAGCGGGCTGGTGGCTGGAACCCTAGACAAGGATCCCAGGCCCTGCTCAGCCCGCTGCTGGTCTGGGGTTCTGACCACCAACTCCTGCTAGCCAGGATCCCAGCCGCCAACCCCCCCTCAGCCCGCTACCAGCCTGGGATTCTGCTCACCCAGGCTGGCAGGAGGCAGAGTGGGGCTGGCGGCTGAGCTCCTGACTGGCAAGAGGCCAGCAGCCGGAATCCCGGAGCAGCAGTAGGCTGAGTGCTGCTGGCACCCCAGACTGGCAGCAGACTGAGCCACTCAACCCCCAACCGGTCCTGCTCAGCCCGCCACCAGCCCACTCAGCCCACTGCCGGCTGAGTGAATGGAACCCCAGGCTGACAGCAGGTTGAGTGGTTCAGCTGGCCTGCTCAGCCCACTGCCAGCCTGGGGTTCCTTGGGGGTCCCCAAGCCAGCAGCAGGTACTGAGTGGGGCTGATGGCTGGTATCCCAGCTGGCAATAGGGCAGCAGCCGGAACCCCAGAGCAGTGATGGGCTGAGCTGCTCAGCCTGCTGCTGCATACCATCAAAAATCAGGTCACCTGCCACCTTTGACACATGTGCCGTAGGTTGCCAACTCCTGCTTTATACACTAGTAAGGAGTCTTTGTTTAATCCTGAGCTGTTGGTGTCAAATTTGCAGATGAACTGAAGCTCAGCAGTTTCTCTTTGAAGTCTGGTCCTGCAGTTTTTTTGCTGCAGGATGGCCATCTTAAGGTCTGCTATAGTGTGGCCAGGGAGGTTGAAGTGCTCTCCTACAGGTTTTTGTATATTGCCATTCCTCCCTGGCCACACTATAGCAGACCTTAAGGTGGCCATCCTGCAGCAAAAAAACTTCAGGACCAGACTTCAAAGAGAAACTGCTGAGCTTCAGTTCATCTGCAAATTTGACACCATCAGCTCAGGATTAAACAAAGACTGTGAATGGCTTGCCAACTACAAAACCAGTTTCTCCTCCCTTGGTTTTCACACCTCAACTGCTAGAACAGGGCCTCATCCTCCCTGATTGAATTGACCTCGTTATCTCTAGCTTGCTTGCTAGCATATATATACCTGCCCTTGGAAATTTCCACTACATGCATCTGAGGAAGTGGGTATTCACCCACAAAAGCTCATGCTCCAAAAAGTCTGTTAGTCTATAAGGTGCCACAGGATTCTTTTTTGAAAACAACAAGAGACCTGAGATGCATCCTCCCCTAGTCTGCATCCTCTGAGAGTCCATAGGTCATCAAAGTTCCAAGCTAGGCAGAGTCCCACTACCCTTTCTGTCCTGCTATCTTTATATACGGTAATAGTTGCCACCCCAACCCACTCACCCACACAGCATCACCCCCTCTTAACTGGTATCTCTGTAATGCATTACACTGGGACATTCCCACCTCTTCCCAGCCTCATGCCTGTGGGACCCTGTGTAGAAAAATCATTGGTCCATGGGAGTGGATCAGTAGCTGAGAGTCATTCAAAGTCATAGCTCCAGATGGCTATCAGTGTGGTGTCAAGCACCTTTCCTGGGTAGGGCTGTTATCTGTACTGTAGTACAATAGACATGCTTGAGCTTGCCCAAGCTTGCCCACTTTGCCACACCCATTTCCTACACACACTAATGCTTTGACTTAAAACACTTTCCCACCCAATACGGAGGTCAAGAGAACTACTCCTGTGCCTAAGAGATCCTCAAGTGTTTAAGTACCTTGCTGAATCAGAGTCCCACAGCACAGGATTTAAAATCAGTTTTTATATTCCTCTCATGCTGGAAAATAAATTTATTTAAAGCAATTACCAGGCCTTTGGTAACACAGATGCATAAACATCTTTTAACAATGTAATGACTTAGCAAATGTACTTAATTTTTTTTTCTTATTTTTCTCCCTGAGGGCATTGTGGGAAATTGCTTTTATTCTCTAATGGCAATTTTAAGCCTATTTCTTCAACTCCAGGAGTAAATATCTAAGCAGTAAAGCCTAAATTCACTGGTCCTTTGCTTCCTGGACTGGCACAAAGAGTAGGCTAAGAAATTATTTATTATAGAGCCACCTTGGGAATTATCAAGAAAAAATTGTAATACCTGCCATCAAGGGCTAAAATAGGGACTGAACCTGGGCCTTCAACACCAAAAGCAGAGATTTCTACTACTTCAGCAAATAGAGTGACTCCATTAGCCGCTAACTTTAGTAGACTCTTATCATGTATGTGGATTAGGCAGTAGAAGAGAGACAACACATCCAGCCAGTATGCTACACGTACCACCTGTCAGAGGGTGCTATCCCTGAGTATTTGAAGTCCACTAGAGTCAAGCATGAAATCCTTGAAATGAAGTCAATGGAAGTTTTGCCATTGATGTAAACGGAGCAAGGCTTTTACCCTAAACCCTTGTACAAGTCACCACTTGTAAATTATCATGTAGATAAGAGCCAAGAAACTTCCATATTGAAAGCACATGGATAAATCACTTGCCAAGCTCACACAAGCTTAGTCCTATGCTTCAACCACTGTACTTGATGCTCCTTACATTAAGGCCATTTGTGTTTCCAGAGAGAAATCTTCCAGTTGGACTTCTTGTCTGTCTAGGTTTTGTTACAGTCACCCATCACTATGCAGAGCCTGCTCCACCACTTGTGAGTGTAGAAATTAGATTTGCGTGGCATGGTTTTGTGAGCAGCAGGTGCTACATATGCTGCTACTACCCTACTGATGAAAAGTCCTTCATTAGTTATCTTTATTGCTGTGTTAGTTAAACTGGCACTTTGACTTGATGGCCCAAAGTGCATGGCCAGCTGCAGCCCGCTACAGAGGAGTCACACATCCCAGAACAAAATCTTTCCTTTGATTTTATTGGGCTTTGGATCAGGCCACAGTGCTTGACGGTACTGTCCAGTGTCATTTTTGGCTCTTGAAACAAAGTTTAGTCCAAAAAAGTGACTGTACAGAGTAGACAGAGAACAAATATATGAAATAAAATAAAAAAGTAAAAAGTGATCAAGCAAACATGAAAAACAGAATTCGAGCTATGATCATCAACCAACTCAATTTGTTAGGGGTGCCTAGATTTTGCCTATAACCCAGATAGCTTATCTAAAATGAATTTACCATTTATTTCACATTATTAAGGGTAAAGTTCATCACTCTGCAGAGGATCAACACAAAAGGCCCGGCTTGACAAAGCCCTGGCTGGGGTGATTTAGTTGGGGTTGGTCCTGCTTTGAGCAGGGGGTTAGACTAGTTGACGACCTGAGGTCTCCAACTCTAATCTTCCATGATTCTATGACAAGACCAACGTACCATGTAAGTCCTATTGTTGAGGGCTTAAATGATAGTTAAGTGATTCATATGCCTAATGCTATACCTTTGCCCAGATGAAATCTGACATAAATCAGTTGGTGGGACAGAAAACATGTATGTAAAGCAATTGATTTGGCCCTGTACCATTGTCACTCTAAACAAAATCCTAGTTTCTAGTAATTAATTTTAATATAGGCAGTTATTTATTAGAAAAACATAATCCTGAAGTGAAACACCCACATTGAACCATAATAAGAAGTGAATGTCCAAAACCTATGCTGTACAGCTTTGCTATAAGAGACGAGGAAAGGATTTATGTAATAATACCAATGTTATTTCTTGTCCATAAAAAGAGAAAGCACCATGGGGAAACAGTATTAGCTACAATTACTTTCACTATTTTAAAAAAACCCAACCTGTATTTAGGTTAAACAAATTAATTGTTTCCAAAAGACATTGTATCACAGACTTTCCTGGACTAGGTAAGTTAATTTCTATTTGTGATTTTCAAAATAAGGCATAAGATAATTAATAAAACAATAACACATTTCTATAGCATCTGCTATCCAAATATCTCAATGTGCTTTATAAATATTTATTCCCCAAAACATCATGGCTGGTTACCCTGTATTACAAATATAAAACAGACCCCCTGAATTTAAGTAACTTGTACAGGGTCACAAATTAAATTAGTGTTAGCATGGGGAATCAGGACCCTGATTGTTTGTCTCCCTGTCCTGTGTTTTAGCCACTAGAATATCCATCCATCCATCCATGAAATACTACCGTCCAGAATCAGTTATGCAGACTGGATAGCACAGTATCCTTTACTCTAGCTTCTAGCCTAGCGATATAATTTTGAATAAACAGACTGAGGAAAGACAGTTTAGAAAGTGAGGAACTGTAGAACAAAGAAAAACATTTCCTACACCACAGGCATACACCCTGCCTCTTTGGTCTGTTGGGAGCAAGATTCTGCCACACTTACTCCCACGGAATAGTACTTTACTCTGCAAAAATTCACTCTGATTTCAGTGGAGTTACACATGGAGTCAAAGCGCTGCTTCTCATCATGAGGGTGGCTGAATTTGGATCTTAGATTTTAAACTTTCACCATTCACAAGTTAGACCCATGGGCTAAATCCTTCCTACAATAGGTGCTCGGATTGTCCTGAAGGGCAAACAGCTGTAGGTTCTGTAAACACAAACTAGTCCATGTATTCCATTATAGGAGTCTGAATCTCTTCTCTGCTCTGACAGGCTGCCATCTGGAACTCTGCCCTTTAATTTGATTGTTGTGTCTAATTCCAGAAACTAATATGAAAAAGGAGCTGTTTACAAATCACATTTTATTAAGTGGTTTATTAATGCTGAAAAGCCATGATTGGAAATTGAAATGAACATAAACACTTCACACTGAAAACCCGTCTAGAAGTGTTTCTGGAGACATTAAGTTTAGACTCAGGAATGGCAGTAACAGCCCTTTGGACTATGCATGCCGATATGCACCAGATTTGGGATTCAATTAGCTCTGATTTTTATCTCCAAGCCAAGCGTCCCCAAAGTAATAAACTCAAAATAATAGTTCACAGCTTCATCAGTACAAAGGCAATTTAAAAACTGCCTGGATTAATTATGCTCCAAAACTTGGTTAACTCAAGGTAAGGCTGTACAACAAGCCTATTCCCTTATAACACAATCATTAAAAAATGAAGGAAATCGTCAGCTAATGCAACCAACTGGAATGCTGTCCAAACTGAGGATTCATAAACATAAGTCTGGGGAACACAAGGGAGCATTATCTGACCACCAACACCAAGAATATAATGCACATGGGTTCCCAGTTTTGAAAAGCAATCCAAACAAGAACACAATAGAAAACACGCTTTTAAAAACACATTAACTTCTTGATCCCCATACAACAAAGGCACGGGGCATTTTCTGGGGAATGATGACTGGTTGCATCTCAGTTCACCACCTCTACCTAGCACAATGTGCAGCAAATGCCTTGTACCATGGTCATAATGCTGTAAATGACAAGTAGAACTGGGCAAAAAAGAATTTGGCAAATAATAAATTTTTGAAAATTTGTTTTGAATCAATTTGTTTTGTTTAATCCAAATTAAGTGTTTATGTTTTTTTCTTGTTGTTGTTGGTTTGGTGAGGAAAAAAAATCAGATTCAGTTCAAACCACCAATTTTTCCCCCCTGGATTGAACTGAAAAATCAATTATTCACTCTATTCTAATAATGAGTCCTTGTCTCTCCAGCTTATGTGGTCCATAAATAAAAGATTGTTGCAAACTGACCACTACCCCGCTGTATAGCCATCAAACTGTTGCTAGTGGACTCAGTTGCTGGATGCTTCTAAATGAACTGGGTCTTGGTAGAGCATAATCACTGCTTCTAGCTCTGGGAGTCAAGGGCATACTTTCAGGCTCAGATCTTTTGTCTGATGTCCTTCCCTGAGATATACGACACTGCCACACATCCACTCACCCACCCTAGATTCTGAACCAGTGTCTGAGATCTCCAAGCCCCCAGTTGCTTACTTCACCTCAACTGTGGGTCTGAACTTCTAGTTCAATCCCTTTGGGGACAATGAGGCAGGAAAGCAAGGAATACAGGCTTAGCAAAGAAATATCTTACCACACCAGCTTGACTCTTAAAGCACTTGAGAACCACCCATCTTTGAAATAATAAAAGATCTGATATGCGCCTTCCCCTAGTTTGACGTAAGCCATTCTTTTGAGTCTGTGGTTTGGCCGTATTTCAGGCTAGGCAGCGTCCCTCCTGCAAGTCCTTACATAAGAACGTAAGAATGCCCATACTGGGTCAGACCAAAGGTCCATCTAGCCCTGTACCCTGTCTTCGACAATGGTCAATGCCAGCTGCCCCAGGGGGAATGAACATAACAGGTAATCATCAAGTGATCCAACCCGCATCACCCATTCCCAGCTTCTGGCAAACAGAGGCTAGGGACACCCTCCCTGCTCATCCTGGCTAATAGCCGTTGATGGACCTATCTTTCATGAATATATCTAGTTCTTTTTTGAATCCTTTTATAGTCTTGGCCTTCATAACATCCTCTGGCAAAGAGTTCCACAGGTTGACTGTGCGTTGTGTGAAGAAAGACTTCCTTTTGTTTGTTTTAAAACTGCTGCCTATTAATTTTATTTGGTGACCCCTAGTTCTTGTGTTATGAGAAGTAGTAAATAACACTTCCTTATTGACTTTCTCCACTCAAGCCATAATTTTATAGACCTCTATCATATCCCCCCTTAGTCATCTCTTTTCCAAGCTGAAAAGTTCCTGAGTTATTAAACTCTCCTCATGCAGAAGCTATTCCATACCGCCTAATCATTTTTGTTGCCCTTTTCTTAACCTTTTCCAATTCCAATAGATCTTTTTTGAGATGGGGCAACCACATCTGCATGCAGTATTCAAGATGTGAGTGTACCGCAGATTTATATAGAGTCAATATGATATTTTATGTCTTATTCGCTATCCCTTTCTTAATGATTCCCAACATTCTGTTCGCTTTTGTGACTGCTGCTGCACATTGAGCGGATGTTTCAGAGAACTATCCACAATGACTCCAAGATCTCTTTCTTGAGCTGTAACAGCTAACTTAGACCCCCATCATTTTATATGTATAGTTGGGATTTTGTTTTCCAATGTGCATTACTTTGCATTTGTCAACATTGAATTTCATCTGCCATTTTGTTGCCCAGTCACCCAGTTTTGAGAGATCCTTTTGTAGCTCTTCGCAGTCTGCCTGGGACTTAACTATCTTGAGTAGTTTTGTATCATCTGCAAATTTTTTCACCTCACTGTTTACCCTTTTTCCAGATAGTTTATGAATATGTTGAATAGGACTGGCCCCAGTACAGACCCCTTAGGGACGCCATTATTTAGCTCTCTCCATTCTGAAAACTGACCATTTATTCCTACCCTTTGTTTCCTATCTTTTAACCAGTTACCAATCAATGACAGCACCTTCCCTCTTATCCCATAACAGCTTACTTGGCATAAGAGCCTTTGGTGAGGGACCTTGTCAAAGGCTTTCTGAAAATTTAAGTACACTATATTCACTGGATCCCCCTTGTCCACATGTTTGTTGACCCCTTCAAAGAATTCTATGCGGCAACGTCTGGCTTCCTACACAGAATACAACTTTGCTCTTAACTAGGGCCTCCATCTCTGTGACACATGATCAAACTGAGAAGCTCCAGATCCACAAGTCATGGCTGCACCCCCATCCCCTATTGCAGGTGACATAACCTTATTCCCAGATTCTGGACCTTAGCGTCCAAAATTTGGGGGTTAGCATGAAAACCTCCAAGCTTAGTTACCAGCTTGGACCTGGTACTGCTGCCACCACCCAAAAAATTAGAGTGTTTTGGGGCACTCTGGTCCCACTGGAAAACCTTCCCTGGGGACCCCAAAACCCAAATCCCTTGAGTCTCACAACAAAGGGAAATAATCCTATTTCCCTTCCCCCCTCCAGGTGCTCCTGGAGAGATACACAGACACAAGCTCTGTGAAACTGCACAGAGACTCCCCCCTCTCTGTTCCCAATCCTGGAAACAAAAAGTATTTTCCTCTTCACCCAGAGGAAATGCCAAATCAGGCTAGCAATCCAACACACAGCTCTCCCCTGATTTCTTCCTCCCACCAATTCCCTGGTGAGTACAGACTCAATTTCCCTGAAGTAAAGAAAAACTCCAACAGGTCTTAAAAGAAAGCTTTATATAAAAAAGAAAGAAAAAATACAAATGTTCTCTCTGTATTAAGATGATACAACACAGGGTCAATTGCTTAAAAGAATATTG
The DNA here is from genome assembly GCF_007399415.2 of Gopherus evgoodei. Lineage (NCBI taxonomy): Eukaryota > Metazoa > Chordata > Testudines > Testudinidae > Gopherus > Gopherus evgoodei. Next base: position 11,935,628 of record NC_044333.1, on the reverse strand, counting down.
AATAAACAGCCTTATTCAAAAAGAATACAAATCAAAGTACTTCAGCACTTATACTCATGCAAATACCAAAGAAAAGAAACCATAGAACTTACTATCTGATCTCTTTGTCCTTACACTTAGAAACAGAAGACTAGAAAGTAGAAAGTACTTCTCCAAAGCTCAGAGGAAACAGGCAGACAGACAAAAGACTCCGAGACACACTTCCCTCCACCCAAAGTTGAAAAAATCCAGTTTCCTGATTGGTTCTCTGGTCAGGTGTTTCAGGTGAAAGAGACATTAACCCTTAGCTATCTGTTTATGACACGCCCCCCAAATTGCAGACAGTGGGGAAGCTCACTGGCGGCAATTTCCTTCTAGAACTTGAAAATAAACAGATTAATACAACACATGCACCTTTACATATACTACTAAGTATATAACTAACAGACTTTTACATTTTAAGAACACTTTTTAACTACTGGATTCTGGGAAACTTTTACGGGAGAGTGCATCAGCAACTTTGTTAGAAGCTCCTGTGATGTGTTGAATTTCAAAATTAAAATCTTGGAGAGCTAAACTCCAACGAAGAAGTTTCTTGTTGTTCCCCTTGGCAGTATGAAGCCACTTTAGTGCAGCATGGTCAGTTTGTAGTTTGAACCGCCGTCCCCAAACATATGGGCGTAGCTTTTCCAGGGCGTACACAATGGCATAGCATTCCTTTTCACTGACTGACCAGTGACTTTCCCTCTCAGACAGTTTTTTGCTGAGAAACACGACAGGATGGAAGTTGTGATCTGTTGCTTCCTGCATGAGTACTGCTCCTATACCACGCTCAGATGCATCCGTGGTTACTAGGAATGGCTTGTCAAAGTCCGGGGCCCTGAGTACAGGGTCAGACATGAGCGTTGCCTTAAGCTGGGTAAAGGCTTTTTGACACTCATTAGTCCACTTAACGGCATTTGGCTGGGTCTTTTTGGTTAGGTCGGTCAATGGGGCAGCGATTTGGCTGTAGTGTGGTACAAATCGCCTGTAGTATCCGGCCAAGCCTAAGAAGGATTGGACCTGTTTTTTTGACCTTGGGACAGGCCACTTTTGGATAGCATCCACCTTGGCCTGTAGGGGGTTTATGGTTCCTCGACCCACCTGGTGCCCCAGGTAAGTCACTCTGTTTTGGCCTATTTGACACTTTTTGGCCTTAACAGTTAGTCCTGCCTGCCTGATGCGCTCAAAGACCTTTTCCAGGTGTAGTAGGTGTTCGGGCCAGGAGTCTGAAAAAATGGCCACATCATCGAGGTAGGCAACTGCAAATTCTCCCAGTCCAGCTAGTAGACCGTCTACCAGCCTCTGGAAGGTGGCGGGTGCATTTCGAAGGCCGAAAGGAAGGACATTGAATTCATACACCCCCGTATGGGTGACGAATGCTGACCTCTCCTTGGCAGGTTCATCTAGCGGTACTTGCCAGTACCCCTTGGTTAAGTCTATGGTAGAGATGAACTGGGCACGTCCCAACTTTTCCAATAGCTCATCAGTACGTGGCATTGGATAGTTGTCCGGACGAGTTACAGCATTTAGCTTTCGGTAGTCCACGCAGAAGCGTATTTCCCCATCTGGTTTGGGTACCAGAACCACTGGAGATGCCCATGCACTGGTAGATGGGCGGATTATACCCATCTGTAGCATGTTCTGGATCTCCCGTTCTATAGCAGCTTGGGCATGAGGAGACACCCGGTAGGGTGGGGTTCTGATTGGGTGAGCATTACCTGTATCAATGGAGTGGTATGCCCGTTCAGTCCGTCCTGGGGTGGCTGAGAACAATGGGGCGAAGCTAGTGCACAGCTCCTTGATTTGTTGCCGCTGCAGACGTTCCAGGGTGGTTGAGAGGTTCACCTCTTCCACGCCACCGTCTTTTTTTCCGTCGTAGTAGACACCGTCAGGCCACTCAGCATCATCTCCCTGGACTGTAAACTGACAAACCTGTAAGTCTCTAGAATAGAAAGGCTTGAGAGAATTAACATGGTACACTTTAGGCTTTAGTGAGGAATTGGGAAATGCTATGAGGTAGTTTACAGCTCCCAGGCGCTCTTGGACCGTGAATGGCCCTTCCCATGATGCTTCCATCTTATGGGCCTGTTGCGCCTTCAAGACCATAACCTGGTCTCCTACCTTGAAGGAACGTTCTCTGGCATGTCTGTCATACCAGGCCTTTTGCTCTTCTTGAGCATCCTTTAGGTTCTCTCTAGCAAGGGCTAAAGAGTGTCGGAGGGTGCTTTGTAGGTTGCTTACAAAGTCCAGAATGTTAGTTCCTGGAGAAGGCGTAAACCCCTCCCATTGCTGTTTCACCAACTGTAATGGCCCCTTAACCTTGTGACCATACACAAGTTCAAATGGTGAAAACCCTAAACTGGGATGTGGTACAGCCCTGTAGGCGAACAGCAACTGCTGCAACACTAGGTCCCAATTATTGGAGAATTCGTTGATGAATTTTTTTTATCATGGCCCCCAAAGTTCCATTGAACCTTTCCACCAGGCCATTGGTTTGATGGTGGTACGGGGTGGCAACCAAGTGATTCACCCCATGAGTTTCCCACAGTTTTTCCATGGTCCCTGCCAGGAAATTAGACCCTGAATCTGTAAGGATGTCAGAGGGCCAACCTACCCTGGCAAAGATGTCTGTTAGGGCCAGGCACACAGTGTTAGCCCTGGTGTTGCCTAGAGCTACTGCTTCTGGCCATCGGGTAGCCAAGTCCACTAAAGTCAGTACGTACTGCTTTCCTCTGGGCGTCTTTTTTGGGAAAGGGCCCAGAATATCCACAGCTACTCGCTGAAATGGGACCTCAATTATGGGGAGTGGCTGGAGAGGGGCCTTGACCTGGTCTTGAGGCTTACCCACTCTTTGGCATACCTCACAAGACCGGACATACTTGGCAACATCCTTGCCCATCCCCTCCCAGTGGAAGGACTTCCCCAACCGGTCCTTGGTTCTGTTCACCCCAGCATGGCCACTGGGATGATCATGGGCTAAGCTTAAGAGCTTCTCCCGGTACTTAGTTGGAACCACCAACTGTTTTTGCGGCTGCCATTCTTCCCGGTGTCCACCAGAAAGAATTTCCTTGTATAAAAGTCCTTGGTCTATAACAAACCGGGATCGATTAGAAGAGCTGAGAGGCGGTGGGGTGCTCCGTGCCGCCGCCCACGCTTTCTGAAGGCTGTCATCTGCTTCCTGCTCAGCCTGGAACTGTTCCCTTGAGGCTGGGGTCACCAGTTTTTCCTCAGACTGTGGACTTGGGCTTGGTCCCTCTGGAAGCGATGTAGGTGATGGGGTTGTTTCCGTTGCTGGTGAACCGCTCTCCGCTGGTGCACCTGAGGGTATTTCAGGCTCTGGCTGAGCCTTTTGGGTATGGCTGTCTTTTGCTTCTGCCAGTTTTGGCTTGCTGGCGCCCTCTGGCGTTGAGTTTGAAGATGTGGTTGCAGTTGCTGGTGCTGGTTGCTGTTCCAGTTCCGGGCCTGGGACTGGAGATGCTGTGGCTGTTTCAGTGGTAGGCATGGAATCCGGGTCCACTACCTCTGTCTGGGTCTCTGGTAACACAGACGGGGCCTCTGTGGACGGCTCAGGAACAGGAATGGGTCTGGAAGCTTGCCTGGTTTGGCTACGGGTAACCATTCCCACTCTCTTGGCCCGCCTCACCTGGTTGGCCAAGTCTTCCCCCAGTAGCATGGGGATAGGATAATTGTCATAGACTGCAAAAGTCCACATTCCTGACCAGCCTTTGTACTGGACAGGCAGTTGAGCTGTAGGCAAGTCTACAGCTTGTGACATGAAGGGGTAAATTGTAACTTTGGCCTTTGGGTTGATGAATTTGGGGTCAACGAAGGATTGGTGGATAGCTGACACTTGTGCCCCCGTGTCTCTCCACGCAGTAACCTTCTTTCCGCCCACTCTCAAATTTTCCCTTCGCTCCAAGGGTATTTGAGAGGCATCTGGGCCTGGGGATCTTTGGTGTGATGGAGGTGTAATGAATTGCACTCGCATGGTGTTCTTGGGACAGTTGGCCTTGATATGTCCCAGTTCATTACACTTAAAGCATCTTCCATCTGATGGGTCACTGGGCCGAGGTGAGTTACTGGAGACTGGTGAGGTTGAAGGGTAGGATATCTGTGGCTTTACTTGGGTGGTATGTGGGGTCTTTGGCTGTCCTCGGTTGTAGGGTTTATGGTCTGTGTGCCCCCTGGGGTAATCGTTCCCCTTGACAGTAGCTTTTTTGCTTTCTGCCAGTTCCATCCATTTGGCTCCAATCTCCCCCGCCTCAGCGATGGTTTTGGGATTTCTATCTTGTATGTACCGTGTGATGTCTTCAGGAACACCATCCAAGAACTGCTCCATTTGTATGAGGAGGTTCACTTCTTCCAAGGTTTGAATGTTGTTTCCTGTTAACCAGGCCTCATAGTTTTTTGCAATGTAGTAGGCGTGTTTGGGAAATGACACCTCTGGTTTCCATTTTTGGGTTCTGAAGCGCCGACGGGCATGATCTGGGGTTATCCCCATCCTGTATCTGGCCTTGGTTTGAAAAAGTTTATAGTCATTCATTTGTGGCTTGGGCATTTCAGCTGCCACCTCTGCTAAAGGTCCACTGAGGTGTGGCCTTAATTCTACCATGTACTGGTCTTCGGGGATGCTGTACCCAAGACAGGCTCTTTCAAAATTTTCCAAGAAGGCCTCGGTGTCATCACCTGCCTTGTAGGTGGGAAATTTCCTGTGCTGTGGAGCAATAATGGGCGATGGGTTGTTAGGATTGGCTGGAGTCTGTTGCTTAGCCTTTTCTAATTCCATGGCCTGTTGGTGGGCTTCCCTCTGGAGTTCTATCTGTCTTCTGTGGGCTGCCTCATCTTCTTCTAGTTTTCTTTTGTGTGCTGCCTCTTGGGCTGCCTGTTTGATGCTTTCTTCCTTTTCTTTTATCTCCATCTCTTTTTGTTTCATTTCCAGTTGTCGCCTGTGTTCAGCTTCTTTGATGTGTTCTTCGGCGTTTCTTTTTGCCTTAGAAGTCATGGTTCCTGTTTTCTTGTGTTGGGGTGCCCTCCGGTGTTTATCTTCTGAACTGCAGGTTCTCTGTTGCCTCCTGAAGTCTGCCTAGCAACAGTGCCTTTTCCCTTTTCTCTCTCTAGCTAATGTTCAATTAAGGGAAACCAGAAAAACCACTTAATTTGCATGCATATAAGTGCTGGTACTTTGCCTCCTAATGGGAGGGCTATTGCATGACAAAAGACCCTTAACAGTCTTCTCGCTTAACATGCAAACCACAAACTGCTAGAGAGAGCAGAAAAAAAAATAAATTCTCTCTGGTTCCCTTTTAAAACCAAACTGTTTCTCTCTGCTAAAAAGCCCTTAGCAGAGAAAAGAAAAATATAATATTCCTACTGGCTTCTGGATTCTGTCTATATCCCGCCGCTGCTACACCATGACATAACCTTATTCCCAGATTCTGGACCTTAGCGTCCAAAATTTGGGGGTTAGCATGAAAACCTCCAAGCTTAGTTACCAGCTTGGACCTGGTACTGCTGCCACCACCCAAAAAATTAGAGTGTTTTGGGGCACTCTGGTCCCACTGGAAAACCTTCCCTGGGGACCCCAAAACCCAAATCCCTTGAGTCTCACAACAAAGGGAAATAATCCTATTTCCCTTCCCCCCTCCAGGTGCTCCTGGAGAGATACACAGACACAAGCTCTGTGAAACTGCACAGAGACTCCCCCCTCTCTGTTCCCAATCCTGGAAACAAAAAGTATTTTCCTCTTCACCCAGAGGAAATGCCAAATCAGGCTAGCAATCCAACACACAGCTCTCCCCTGATTTCTTCCTCCCACCAATTCCCTGGTGAGTACAGACTCAATTTCCCTGAAGTAAAGAAAAACTCCAACAGGTCTTAAAAGAAAGCTTTATATAAAAAAGAAAGAAAAAATACAAATGTTCTCTCTGTATTAAGATGATACAACACAGGGTCAATTGCTTAAAAGAATATTGAATAAACAGCCTTATTCAAAAAGAATACAAATCAAAGTACTTCAGCACTTATACTCATGCAAATACCAAAGAAAAGAAACCATAGAACTTACTATCTGATCTCTTTGTCCTTACACTTAGAAACAGAAGACTAGAAAGTAGAAAGTACTTCTCCAAAGCTCAGAGGAAACAGGCAGACAGACAAAAGACTCCGAGACACACTTCCCTCCACCCAAAGTTGAAAAAATCCAGTTTCCTGATTGGTTCTCTGGTCAGGTGTTTCAGGTGAAAGAGACATTAACCCTTAGCTATCTGTTTATGACAGCAGGCCCCTGTGTAGAAAAATAATTGGTCCATAGGCCAGTAGCTAAGAGTCAATGACAATTGCCAAAAACTGCAATCCTGAAGGCCCTCATGGTAATCCTTAAATGAGGTGTCAAACACTCTCTCAGCCAGGGTAGTTGTCTGGAATGCAGAACAATAGGCTTCCCTGGGGCAAGGCCAGACATATCACAGCAGTACAGTGCTTATATTTCCCCATGTAGTAAAGCTGGGAGCTGGTCTACACCAGGAACGTATATCAGCATAGCTGTCTCTCTCTGGGGTTGGGGGAAAGCCGCTTCACTTCACTGCTGGCATAGACAGCGCTAAGTCAACTGAAGAATTCTTCCATCAACCTTGCTACTGCCTCCCAAGGAGCTAACAGGTGAACCCCTCCCATGTGCATAGGAAGAGTGCACTGAAGCGCTACATCATCAGAGCTGCAGCATTGCATCCGTGCCGCTGAAGCGGTTTATGTGTTGACATACCCATAATGTTCATAGTTTGACACAGACGTACCCCACTCTGTCACAAAAGTGTCTTAATGAAACATCTGGATAAGCCAGGTGACATACCATGAAAACAAAGAGGCACTCTTCAAACAGACTTTTTTTAAAGCTTTTTTGGTGTACAGTGCAAGCCAATACTTAAAACCAAGCTCGCAGAATTTCAGTCACTTTCCTCAGAGTTTTCTTTATTTAACAGAATAGTTCAATGTCAACTCAATTCAAAAATCTTTCATAGACTCTATAGTTACCTTCCTGAAACCAGGACCTGGTGCCTGGCCTTTCCTAAAGCCTCTCGCCACTCAAGCTTCTATCACTTCAGGTATTCCCACTAGACCTTCTACATGGCTTGGGCAGAAAGCCCATCCTGGATCCTTCCTCGGTGCTGCATCTCCCTCTCTGACAGATCAGGTTCCCTCTTCTCATCTGATTCCCTATGCAGAACAGAACTTGTTTTTTTGTCTTCATACTATGTCATCTGGTTTACCCAAATGTTTTATTAAGACACCTTTGTGACAGCGTGGGGAATGTCTGTATCAAATTATGTCTACACTTAAACTGCTACAGTGGCGCAGATGCAGCACCGTAGGCCAATGGGAGGCCACAGCCTTAAATTGCAACAGGTCATGTGCACACAGGACCAGTGAGTTACAAATGGTACAGTTTTCAAAAGGTAACATTTTGGAGTCACTACACTCAGTGCATTCCCTTACGACACAGGATCGATCCCCTCTCTGTTGTCAGGAGTTTTAAACTTCTGTGGGATTTGAAAAAGGAAGCAGAGATCTCTGCTATTTCAATGGTTTCTTTCAGGGTATTGGCAGCACTGACGCTGTTAAATGGAAATGTTATGTTTGCAAAGGGGCAGCAAAGACTCTGTCATCTTTTTGTAAGGTTTCTGGTCCAATATAAATCTTAGGCACAAACCTCATGGAGTGCGCACTTTTGTAGGCCCCTTTAGCTGGCTGAACTGGCTCACACTGGCTTTTTATTAACAGCGCTGCCCCTAAATCCACCTGCAGGATAATTAAAACTTTCATTTTGTAGGAGTTTCTAGCCCTTCTTCTTGAGAAGACTGAAAAACAATGAGAACTAATATCAACTGATTACATGGCTGGAGGAACAAGCAGTTCCTTTACTGCAGGGGGTAGCTAAAGATCCTCATCGCACAGAGTTTTCATGTGAAAAAGTCAGTTCAGCTTGTCGTTTGATGAAGGGAAAGACTCCCATTGGCTCTGAATCAACCTCTAGATTCAAACAGAACAGATAACATCTGTTTGCGCCTTGTCAAAATGATATACACAAACAAAAGAAGGAGGTGGAAATGAATAAGGAATGTCGGGAAATGGATCAAACTAAAGATTTAGAGTTAGAACATTCCACAGGAAATCAATATTGTTGCTTAAAGAACTTTCAAGTCACATTGTGTTAGCTTTACCTTAGTAGTTAGCTGCCACACTCATTTTTTGGATTAAAAGATCAACAGGCGGTATGTTTTTACTCTTGAGTGACACCGTGGTGCTGACCCACAACAAATGATTGCAAATAGTTATTATAGTTAAAGTGTTTCATTTATGGTGAAAGCCAAGAAGACAAACATCCAAAATCCAAAAAACGGAATGTTTATTAAAGCTCCTAAGTACCCCATTCTAAAGATAGAGCTGCAACCCCAAATGTGAGATGTTTCTTGTAGCATATTTATATTTCAGCAAGCTACAGTACATATCAGTAACAGAAGTGAATATTTTTCCATTCCATCTTTATTGGGTCAGAGGGCAAGTCACGTAATCTTTGCTTCAGTTCCCTATCTGTAAAATGGGGTTGATACTTCCTTTCTCCTTACCCTGCATCTAGTCAAATATGAATTTTTTGGGGCAGGGACTCTTTTCCTATTTATTTATGTAGTGCTTGGCTAAAATAGGGCCTATAGGGACTATCCTAATAGAAATATACAGCAATAACTATATTAGAAGTATATGTGGAACACTAGCAGAGCTAATAGAGTAAGCCAGAGGAGTATAGATTTCCCAGAATGCACTCAGTTTGTTTGGGTATGTTGTTTCTGCCAATACTTTCCTGACAGAAATATTAATTTAGGACTGATGTCATTTCTGAACACTTTTTCATTTGTTTTAAGTCCTTCAGTTTTGGTTCCAGATCATACTGAGCCCCAGAGCCTGCAGTGAACTCTGTGCAGGGAAACCTGTGCATGAAGAGTGGAGTCTCAGTTAAAATAATTTCAGATAAACTCTGTACAACTCCCATAACCAATAATAATACATAGCTCTTAAATTGCACTTTTCTTCAGCAGATATCGAAGCACTTTAACAAAGAAGTTCAGTATCACTCTCCCCCCATCTTACAAATGTAGAAACAAACACCGAAGGGATGTCTACACTGCAAAAAAATAAAACCCCAAAAAGTGGCAGAGAGTCTCAGAGCCTGGGTCAACTGACTTGGGTTCACAGGGCTCATGCTATGGGCCTAAAAATATCAGTGTAGACATTCTCACTCAGGCTGGAGCACAAGTTCTGAGACCCTCCCCTCACTCTGGGTTTCAGAGCTCAGGCTCCAGCCCAAGCCAACACATCTACACTGCTATTTGTAGCCCTATAGCATGAACCCCTACAAGCCTGAGTCAGTTGCTGAGCTCTGAGACTGAGGGTACGTCTATACTACCTGCCAGTTCGGCGGGTAGTGTTCGATGCATCGAGGATCAATTTATCACTTCTCGACTAGATGCGACAAATCGATCCCTGAATCGACGCCTGTACTCCACCTCGGCAGGAAGAGTAAGCGGAGTCAATGGGGGAACCGTGGAGGTCAACTTGCCGCTGTGAGGATGGCCAGGTAAGTCAATCTAATATACTTCAACTTCAGCTACGTGAATAGTGTATCTTAGTTCGAACTCCCCCACTAGTGTAGCTCAGGCCTCAGTGACATGAATTTTTCTTTTAGCGTAGGCATACCCGGAGAGGGGAAGAGCCTTGCCCAAAGTCATCCAGCAGGCTAATGGCAGAGCAAGGAATAGAATCCAGGTCTTTCAAGTTACAGTCCACTAGGCCACACTGCCTCCCAAATAAAGGGTTTTATGAAACAGCACATTTCCAGAGAGCAAATGTTTGTTTGTCCTCTTGCTGTGCTTTTCCTCCTGCCATGAGCTAAATGCAAATGCCCCCACTAGGAAATAAGTGCTCTAACTTTATGTCACTGACCTTATTTCAGTTACTGTAACCATCAAATTAAGAGCTCCCTCTAACTCCCCAAGACTGAAGTCCCAAGAAGAGGCCACCACTTTAAAAGAAGAAAAAACTGCCAATAATTTGCTGTAAGAATTTCTAAGTGGAGCATTTAAAGCAAATGAAAGCTCCAGTGGTCACTATTAAAATGTCAAAACTCTGTGGTAAATGCTGACAATTATTGACTTTTTAAATGTCGACCATTGTATGTCTTATATTGGAACATTATAGCAGAAAGTTCTTTGTCATTTAAAAGGCATTGCCCATTACTTTAAAATCTTCTTATTTGGGGTGCGGGGGCATATTCATTAGCTAGCACAAGCAGGTAGCCAGTGCAACTTTCATCCCCCAACACATCCTACACCAAGGTTATTTCTCCTGCCCTTCTATGGCAACTATATGGAAGAAACATAAAGCCCATTTGGTGACTCCAGTGTCCTTACCTACACTTCTCTAAATAAAAGCATTTACCATGCACAAGACAAGTGTGTGCATGTCATTGTTGAGTGCATAATGGTTTCTGCCTTATGTCACTGCACTCTTGAGCTTTACACAAGCACTCTTTCTAAACTCCACTCCCTTTCCATCCCTGTTGATGTCAGTGGGAGCACAGTTAAACCATTATTGCTCACTTTTGAAAATCCCACCCTGCACCTTTAGCGCATTGCTTTGTAAAATGCAGATTCACCACTGGGAAGATGTTATAAGCAAGCCAACTTCAGCTTTCAGGACTGGATCTCAAATAAAACTAGATCTGTTTGAGTGGACTGCTGGTCTTGCATGTATCCCACTAAAGACCATGGGTCTCCATGCCAAGAGAAAAGTCCACCCACCTGGAACAATTTGCAGAATTGGGGCCTTTTATACCTCCAAGAAACAAAATAAAAGTTATTGGGAATAAGAAGTCAGATAGAGCCAGCAGTTTTGCCTCTAGAGTAAGTAGCCCTGAAGAGAAACATTTGAGAATTTTCCTTATCTTACATTAACTGTCTGGATCAGACAATGTCTTTTCCTAGTTCCCCCCATTTCTACACTGTAATTCACCTCTTGGTATATGGTTCTTCCAGGAATGACTAGTGCTCTTAGACTATGTTGAGCAATTAATGTCATAAGTAAGCATTATAGACCGTACATAACAGATCTCTCTCCCTGCACACAGAAACCTAGTGTTCTTATAAGCCCTCCCCAATAATTAATATATTAAAACATTGTCTGAAATACTGTATGGCCTTTATCCAAGGATCTCAAAGCAGTGATTAAGCATGACAACACTCCAGCGAAGTACATAGGTAGTGACAAAAATTACATACAACAATACCTTCCAAATGTCTTTGCTTTTTCTGGTTGTGCCTCAGATTATTGATCATATCTTACATTTTGGGGGAAGGAGTGGCTGGGAGCATCTGGTTTGCATTCACATACCTTTTTTTTTTCCCCTTCATTTTTGCCTTTTGGCTTGTTTGTCTTTGCATAAACCTTGTGAGAGCTGATCAAAATGTATCAATTTTTTTATAAAAAAGAAAATGCTCTGGTTATTGATGAAATCCAATACATACAATTTTGTTACCATTTTTCCATCAACTCTAACCCATATATTTACTTTTGCTGCATACGTTTGCATCAAGGTCAATTGAGTGTGTGTGTCTGATTCAGTGAAGAATATTTCAGTAAACAGCTCAGCTTATAAAGAAGAAAGCACATTTTTTAGGAATGTTTTGCAGTTGACATGGTTAATATTACTTTGCTACTTTTATGAGACACATAACAATGCATTTTTAAACAGTAGTCAGAGTAGATTTAAACCAAAAAGTCAAAATAATATTTATATAAAAGTATTTATATACATTTATATAAAGTCAAAATGATATTTAAAGTGTGTGTGTTCTACATCACTCATTTGGATCCAAGTATCCCTCATCATCTCCACATTAACACACTGCTTATTGCAATACAACCCAACCATCAGAAAACCTCAGTTTTAAAACGGAGTTCAAAAGAAGCAGTACACATGATAATGAACAGAGTCCACATTCTTCATTTCTGTCCTCCAATTCCTTTGCTATTTTTAACCCATTTCCTCTATGTTTTTCTCAAGTGTGTACACAGTTGGACTACAGGAAAGTGTACTCATACACCGTGTACCTTGTCCTTCCTTTCCCCCACCTCTAGCCATGTAGTTGTTTCATTCACCTGCTGTGTATTATCAGTGGCACAGATTGAGGGCAGGGATTGACTCTTACCACATTTTTGTATACCACCTACCATAAGGAATCCTAGCTATTACTGTAATATAAATAGTTAAGAATGTAAATGCACCCACTGCACTTAGCTTACCTCTAAGAGCAGTACAGAATTTTCACATCCAACACATATAATGACAAGGGGTCCCCAAATAGGACAATATGTGAACGCTAGATGTTACAAAAGAAAAACAGCAATTTTTTAACCCCTTAGACTAAACAACAGTGTTCAGCCTAGCCTCTCCCATCTCATCATTGCTAAAATCATTTGGCACTTCGCTTTTGGTCCTAGCTGAAAACTAGAAATTAATAAACTTTCACCTGAACATTTCAGAGCCCCAGAAAATGTTGGGTTCCAGTTTGAAGAACCACGTGAAGGTTCTGGAGTGGCAAGGGGTTGTAGGGCAGCGTCTTCCCTCTGAATCAGTTTGTCCAATCTTTTGTGGGAACAAGTTTGTTTTGTTTTAACAATATTTCCAGTGCAAAAGACTTTACAGTGTCTACCTAAGGGACCAACCCCCTCAGCTAAGAGGAGCAATCTGAACTTTGGAAAAAGTTTGGATCCAAACTTTGCAGCTCAAGCCTATTTCTAGTTTTCTTTTTTTCCCATTTTAGGAGTGGTAATGGTCCTCTTTGCTCTCACTCACAAACAACACAGTGTAGCTTGAGGAGTAACAATACGACATGGCAGTAATTACACTCATCCATGCCCTCAAAAAAGGGGATATATAGTAATTCCTGTCAACCAGTTTTCCTCCATTCTCAGTTGTGCTTGCTGCTCTTAGTAATCCTCAGAGTGTGCATTCCACAATTCTTTCAGCAGCTTAAAGGTTGGCATTTGCTAAGAATTCTGTTATTGAGAGAGCAAAGCTGTCTGAACTGGCCCAGTTACTGTTGGGCCAATACTTTCATTATCAGCCCTGTTTTCCAAGGGGTTTACAACATGGTCATAAAAATTGTCCCATGGCTAAACATGGGCATTTAGGATGAAATCTTGATTGCACTGAAATTAATGGCAAAACTCCCACTGACTTCAATGGGGCCCAGTTTCATCCATAGTACTGTTTTTGCACTAATATTTTGCCTGTGTTTAAGTTTTAGTGGCACACTCAGCTGCTAGAGTCTGTTGGTTTTGCAGGCTTGAAAAACTCCTATATCACTTGCTCTTCAGGGTCTTCCCAAAAATAGAAATGCAAACCAAGCCTTGATTTGTAAAAAGACACAATGCACAAATCCATGTACATTCACATGTATGATTACGCAACCACATATAGAAATCAAGGATCTGCATCGAACAATGGCCACATATAAGCAGCTGGCCAATTATACAGTCCTGCATATGCTGTTTACTTGCTTTCAGGGTAATCACACACACAGACTTAGATTGATAATGCAGAGTCTTTAATTTATTTATTTATTTTGATTCACATGGCATGTGCCTGATCTTCTGAAAATCAGGTCATGCTTTTCAAATCACTCTGGAAAGTGCTAATGTGGTATCAGGGCTTGGCTACCATGCGTCTCCCTTTATGTTGCGCAATAGCAAAGGACAGCTGCTTTTACCAGCTTCCTGTGGATTTCTCTGGTCCTATGCCACCTTCCCTTCCTAGATCTAGGACAGGGGGTGTATCAAGGGCATGGCTACAGCAATTCTCTATTCTGGTGAAATCCAGCTCCTTGAAATTCTTTCGAGATTGTTATCGCTGGATTCATTAACTGAAACCCTGAGGTAGCTCCAAGTTGCAGTGCTGGCCAGACTGGTCCTTAGCAAGCCCAGAAAGGAAGCATAAAGCCACATTAGTTGCTCCCCACAGTTGTATAGAGCAGAACTCAGCCACAGCTGAGCATTAAAGTTCAATATGAAGTCTTTAAACCATGACTTGAGGACTTCAATAGCTCAGACACAGGTTTGATACAAGAGTGGCTGGGTGAGATTCTGTGGCCTGCATTGTGCAGGAGGTCAGACTAGATGATCATAATGGTCCCTTCTGACCTTAAAGTCTATGATTCTATGAATATTTCTGTCAAAACAAAGGCCTCTCTCAAAATAGGAGGTAGGTGGTCAGAACAACTTGTCTATTTGCCTTCACTACAGAAAGTTAAATGAGTTTGAGCAGTCACTTATGCCCTGCTTGATTGCTGAGGGGGACCTGCAGCTAGAGCAGAGTTACTACAAAAAAGAGATGATGATTTTGGCTCCCATGGTTTCAGCAAATTCAAACCATTAGGTCTGGTTACACAGCTCCACATGCTGAGGTTCACATGGCACTTAACAATTTCCCCCTGTTGGCAATCAGGAACTGGTATAAGACATTGCCCAAGTCAATAATGGCAGTAGGGTCTATTCATCTTTTGCCATTTGATGACTAATTGCTAGGAAAGGCCCTAGAACCCAATTGTTCCTGATTAATTAAAAAACAAAAACACCACATGTTCCAGCTGGCATCAGAGCAGAGCCAACACTTTAGTTTATGTATAAGAACATACAGCACGTAACTGCAATTCCAGCCTTTCGGCTTAAATCAAGAGTGAAAAAACTAAAATCTCCTACATGTCTTCAGACGGGAGGCTGTATCATACATTTGCAGGAGGATTATAGCTCTGTGATCTAATATGTCATTGTCATCTCCATCTTCTATGACTTGCCTTTAAGACTTCAACTTAGCTAAATCAGCAAAAAGCCTCAAACAGAGACTAGATGTGTTTACGATGATCTCCTCTTGTACGAAACAGTAACATCCTCAACTGTGTTCCCTCTAAGCTGCTGGGTTGGTCAGATGTCCCGGAGAGATTCACATGATAGCAGCCATGTTGCTCCATCCTGCAGCTGCTCCCAGGACCCTTCTGCTGGCTGTGCAGAGCGGGAGGGGAAGGGGGTGCTGATGTTAGGGTGTCCCCCTGCCCCTGTGCCCCATCTCTGCAGAGCAGGGGAGAGGGGACAGCCTGGCTCAGGACTCAGAGCTGCTGGGGTGTGAGGTCTCAACAGTGGGAGACTGCCTTTCTTAAAGAGACAGTGCACGGTTTCTGAGACTTCCCCAGTAGCTAGCTCACACAATCTGTCAGTCTCTCTCTCTCTCTCTCTCACACACACACCAGGACCGGCGCTAGGGTTTTGAGAGCCCTAGGCGGACAGCAATTTCCCTCGGCTCCAGTGGAGCTGCCGCAGTGGTGCCTGCGGGAGGTCCACCGGAGCTGCGCGAGCAGCCACCCGTCCACAGGCACGACTGCGGCAGCTCCACGGGAGCTGCCTGCCCACTCCTCCGGACACCCTGGGCTGCCGGCTGTCACAGCGGCGCCCTGATCCAGGGTCAGTGCGCCTCCGTGGCAGCCAGCAGCCCGGGATTTCCCTGGGCCAGGGGACCCCCAGCCCTGGGCTGCCAAGGTGGCGCCCTGACCCAGGGGACCCCCTGGACTGCCGGCTGCCTCTGGCAGCTCAGACTCCCTCTCTGTCCCAGCAGCAGCGGCTGCTCAAGCATTTAAAAAAAGATTTGGGGGCGCTTTTTGGCGCCCTCAAATCTCGGCACCCTAGGCAACCGCCTAGTCCGCCTAAATGGTTGCACCGGCCCTGACACACACACACACACTCTCTCTCTCCTCCTCCCCTCTGTCCATGTACCCCATCTCCATGGAGTAGGGAGACAGGCTCAGAACAGAGTAGAAGCTTTCAGTGAGTGCCTTAAAGGGACAGCACATGGCATCTCTCAGAAACTTCCCCAAAAGCCAGCACACAGTCTCTGTGTGTCTGTCTCTCTCTCTCTCTCACACACACACACGCTCACCTCCTAACACATTATTATTGTTGTTACTTCTTGGTACTTCCTGCAATGCACATATATTCTCTGCACTTTTATTCTTTCAAAGTGTGTTATTTTAGTGTTTGGACTGCTCTATGCATTTCATAATTATTATTTCTCTTACTCTTAAATTTAATTCTTTGAGTAGTGAGTTCTAAAATGCCTAACCTGTCCTGGCTGGAGTAATTATCCCTATGGTAACTTTTAAAAAAATATCTAGGTTTTTTTGTTTCTACTGGTGGCACACATCCACACATACCTCAGTGCACATAAAATTTATTCCGCACATGGATGGAAAAAATTAGGAAACATTGGTCCTCTGTACAGGTAAAGAAGGATAATTCTGTAAGGATAGCACTGAATTGGGGACTGGATTCATTTCCAAGTTCTACCACACAGCTCCCATTTAAGCACCAAAATACATGGCCAGAACATCAAAAGAGCTTAAACCCTTTGGGTGCTGATAGCCTTTGAAAATCTGACCCTACATCTGTGTTTCAATTCTGCCTCTGTAAAATGGGAATACTACTTTCCCACTCCTCTATCTATTTCTGTTGTAATCTCTTTGGTACAGTGACTGTCCCTTAGTATGCATTTATAGCTTTGCCTATTGGCTGAAAGAGCTGTGAAAAACTGCAGAACCCTCCCATACTGACCCTTGCCAAAGGAAGATGACTTACAGGGGACCATTCAAGTTGGAAGTCCACTGTACACACACCCACAGCTACGTCATAGCTACATAAAGTCTCCCTCTACTTTCAAATGGCTCCTTGACTTCTCTGACTGACAACATGATCCCAAGAGCCTCCAGGAAAAAAGCAGACATGCCAATTCTTGCAAACTGATCGTGAGAGTCACAGTTCCTAAGTAAAATTAAGCCTTATTCCTGATCTCACAAGAGAACTCTCACTTTTTTTTTTTAAATTTTATTGGGGGGGGGTGCAGCTGCAGCACAAATGTGTTTGCAGTCAAACAGGAGTTATCTCCACCCTAAACAAAGGAATATGGTGTCTTCACTGGGTAGTTACTTCCAAAATACAGTGAAAGACAATGAGAATTCATTTATGTATGAGAGAAGCAAAGCTATTAAGCTCACAAGAGACAGCATGGCTACACCCTAGCCAGGAACAGAAACCTTTACCAGAGAAAAGTGGGGGCCGGCCAATCCTCAAATAAGCAATTGAATCAACTGGAAAGAAAAATCCTGACATTTAAGCGTTTTAAAAGGGAGGGTTAATTTTACACAGAAAGCCTGTCAGACTCCCTGAGAAGTGGGAGAGGGGACTCCATTGCAGCCCCCTCACGCTTGGGGAGGGTGAAGAAACCTAAGGAGCAGAGGTGAGGTTGTGGGCTGCAGAGTGGCTGAAATGAGGAGGGCAAAGCTGATTGGGGTTGGGGGGCTATAGTAATGGTGGGTTCTGAGCAGATGGAGTGAGTGCTGGGAGGGTAAACTGAGGGTGGGGGGCAATGGGGTAGAGGGGCAGAACATGAGGACTGGGGGACTGAACTGAGGAAGGGCTGAATTGAGATGTGGGTTGGGTGGAGAGAGAACTGATGGGGGACATATGTGGGGGTGAGAGCTTCTGTAGCAGAGGCCAAAAATCACCTTGTCCAGTACGCACAGAAGAGTGGACAATGTTAATTGTCACATGCACACACCCTGGGGATGGTCGGGGGAGGGAGGTGTTTCAAAAATCAAGAGATTGATTTAAAAACACACTATAATCTTTTTTTTTAAATGTCATGATTTGGGGGTCAAGCTCATGATTTTTGGGAGTCCAATTCCTGATTTTTTTTCTCTCTTGAAGTTGGCAATACTGAAAAAGTTAACAGAGAAAAGAGTGTAAAGGCAAAAAATATTTGCCAAACTCTTTCAAGTCAGTAACAAGTGTCCCACTGCTTTCATAATCTTTGCTGTATCAAAGGCCATTCATGTTTAATTAATTAAAAGTTAAGCCAAGAAAGAACAAACCAGTACAGAAAAAGAGAAAGGCTAAAGGGGGCGGAAGGAAGGAGAACAGGAATAAAATGAAGGGGTGGGAAGCATAAGCAAAATGGAATAAACGAGAAAAAAATAAAAAGACTAACATGACTCAGCGGCACAGCTCCCAAATGGACTCAAGACCCGTTTTTGGAGATGGAAAAAATATGAATGAAAAAATCACATTAAACAAATGTTACCCATGACATTTTTTACTCATCCTTTCACACCTTTTCTTGAAATTTTCCATAACAACTGTAGTTCATTCTGAAGCCTAAATCCATCAGCAACTTGAAAGATATAAATATTTGAGCCTATTCCGTTTTTCTAAATAAATAAAATATAGCCCTGCTGGGAGGAAGGACCTGCCTCATTTCTTAGGGAATGTTCTTCATTTGAAGCGAGTAGCAGGTCCAAATGCTGTATTTGAAATCATACAATAAGAAAACCAGCCTATAAAAAAGAAAAGGCTTCTGTTTCATAAAGCTGCATTTTTCAGTAAGAGATTTAGAAAGAATTTGAATTACTTCTCAACTGAAGCATCATCGAGATTAGATAATTCATTAACTTGCCAATAGACCACATTGATATCACCCAAAGAGAGAGTGCAGGGAAAGGAGAATGCTAAAGCTGTAACACTGATTGATTCCTACAGAAAGGAATAGCGCCTCCAAGTGAAATGCTGAAAGAATGGCCAGGACAGTTTATAGCAAAGTAGGAGAATATAGAGTCGCACAAAAGCCTGAGAAGTTTCTAATAGAGAGATGTTCCTATAATAAAGAAATTTCCATAGCAGATCAGGTGAGCTTTCCGTCCAGTTTAACATACTCCAACAATCTGACCATGAGTGGAATCAAAGAAAAGCCCATAATGGGTAATTATGGATCATCATCTTTCTTACTAACGATCACAATTTAGCAGCTAGCTTGTGCCCAGAAATAAAAGGATTCATATCATGTTTTTCTATGTCTAATCTGATTGAGACCTTCTCATTATCCAGATAAATATCCAGCCTTTATTTAAGCCTACTAAGCTTTTGGCCTGTAGGATATCTTGTGGTATTGAGTTCCATAAGATAATTATGTTCTAAATAAAAGTATTTCCTTTTGCTTAATTCAAGTAATTTCTGGGGTATAAATCTTACTTTCATTACTGTAACTGAAGTCAGAGTGAGGACAACCTTGCACACTCCCCTAACTGTACATGTAAAAAAATAATCCATGTTTAGTGCAAGCACCTCTTTTTCAATATGTTATGATGAATTCCGGTCATGGTCACATTTACAAAATACTTTGCTTCTGTGGAGAGCAGGAGAGAGCATGGTTAGCTCAAAACAGTGCCTTGTCTCACCGGCTCCACAAGGTCCCAGGCTCTTAAAGGAATAGTGGTGTGAGATGGCCCTATACCTTCTCTCTCCTAGATGCTAACTGTTCCCCAGGACCGTCTTCCCCTCTCCCAATGAATGCTTCACTTATTTTTCCAGACTTCATCTTCTTTCCCTGGACCCCTTAATGGGGTAATTGGCCTCCCACTTCTCTCTTCTGACCTTAAAACATGGCAGATGGCATAAAAACATGTCATGATATATTCAAATGAAATGCAAATCATTACAAAAGGCTTCTGTGAAATTCAAGATTAATTTGGCCACTTTGTCAATAACTGCAGAGTATCAGAGACTGCCACACAACACCCAGAACTTGCTGCTTAATGTAGAGAATTGTGATAGTTCTGCCATGTATATATTTCCTGCAATTTCTAGTTCTTTAGTTTGCACTTTTTAAGACACAGCTTCAAAACTTTTTCATTGCCTTGCTTTTACAAAGCTGGGGAACTATGCGCTGGATACTTCTGGAGAGATTGCACAGCTCAAGGGTGCCACCAACAGAGAAGGAAGGGATAGGATTTGATTATTACAGACACAGGCCTTGTATGTCTCCACATGCTACAGAGTGGGTGTGTATGATATACATATTTTCTGTTTTAATAGTAGCAGTGATCTGTTTATCATTGTCCTCACAACAATATTTCCTCACAGCAGAGCCTGGGATTGCACTTGCTATTGAGATGCCTTGTACAGAGTCCAAAAGGAACTAAGTTATCTTATTCTTCCTTTGGGATGTAGGGTTGGATGAAGAGGGCTTAGGTCATACCACATTCAATATGCACCTTTGGGAGGTCAGGATGACTCCTCCCTTCTAACCCAGTTTTCCTGCCTCTCTGTATATCCCTTGAAACCCTAAAAATGACAGGTAGTCTGGGACTAAATATAAATGTGTTTGTGTTGGGCATAACTTCTCTACATCGTGGACAGAAATCCTGAAATGATTTCATTAAAACAAATTATTTATTGTAAGGCAACAGCAAGAGTATTTCATTCTCTTATTTTGATATTTCCTGATTATTTTTAACCAGTAACATTTACAGTAGAACTTCAGAGCTACAAAAACCGAAGTTACAAACTGACCAGTAAGCCACACATCTCATTTGGAATTGGAGTACAATATCAGGCAGGAGCAGAGCCAAAAAGAAAAAAAAAAAGGCAAATACAGTACAGTATGGCATTAAATGTGAGCTACTAAAAAAAAGGAAAAGTTTAAAAAAAGGTTTGACAAGGTAAGAAAACTGTTTCTGTTCTTATTTCATTTAAATTAAGATGGTTAAAAGCAGCATTTTTCTTCTGCCTAGTGGAGTTTCAAAGCTATATTAAGTCAGTGTTCAGTTATAAACTTTTGAAAGAAAGAGCATAACATTTTGTTCAGAGTTACAGACGTTTCAGAGTTATGAACAACCTCCATTCCAGAGGTGTTCGCAACTCTGAGGTTCTACTGTAAATGGCAAAGATTAGCACTAACAATGAGCAAACACAAACACTAGCTAGCACTTTTACTTTTCAGGGGTTGCTCTATTGAAGGTGGAGCAAGAATCAGACTGCTGGGCAGAATGTTCTCACACTGCCATTAGGTCTCTCTTTTCCTGCAGCACTAGAAGTTTGACCCCCATCCCCATCTTTCTTGCAGGCCTAATTCAGTGCAGCATCTTACCACCGCCCAGAAAGGCAAGAGAGTTAACTTTCTCCAGACGCTATCAAATCTTTCTGACATTGTGCATCAAGCATCTCCTAGAGCAGTGTTTCTCAAACTGGTGACCAGGGGGTCCGAAAGTCATGTCCAGGGCTGCTGGCCCCACTGATCAAATCCTTCCCCTCCCTCCCAGTTCCTGCTGGACACGGCAGAACAGCTGCTCAGTGGAGTACAGGAGGCACTGGGAGAGAGAGGCAGGAGCAAGGATGGGACATGCTCAGGGGAGGAGGCAGGAAGAGGAATGGCAGGGATGGAGGAGGACTGAATTTTTTTTCTTCAATTGTAAACAAACATCAAGAAGCTTGGGGGGGGTCTGTGAAACTTTTTAAATCAAAATGGGGGGGTCCTCAAGTTGCAAAAGTTTGAGAATTGCTGTACCTAGAGCAAAGCAGCTGTCACCCTCTCCTGCTTGAAAAGTCCACATGTCTGAGAGAGAGAGAGAGAGGTGATAGTTTCATAGCAAATCTTGATGTTTCACTGCTTGGAAACGGAAACCTAACTCCCCATGGGGCTAACACACTGCTGCAGGTCCCCTGCCCCAACCTGATGTTCTGATATAAATCAGAGTTTTATTTCACTCAGCTTGTTTCAAACTGTCTCAAATCCATGTATTTTTACTTTAAAAAATAAACAGAAATAGACAGCAACTAACAGTCTTAACCAGTAACATGCCTGCAAGGCATTTTCAAATTTTGCAGGATTTTCTCTCTCAGACAACTCCATCAGTACCACTCAGAGTTCAGGAACATTTCCAAGGACTATCAATCTATTGTTACCTTAGCAAATCAGGTGTTCCCGTGAATTGGAAGAAAAAAATAGGAAAGACTCAAGATAGTCAGCCACATTATAAATTATTATTTATATTTTCCTTTAATTGAAACATTTAAATGATACATTGGGAGCACGGTAAATAATGTGTAATGCAGCATAGAATAGGATTTGGTAACTTTAAACATCCACTACTACTATAAAAAAGGGGAATTTTTGATGGTAAGGTCAGAGACAGCTTTCAATTTGCAATAGGTGAACTTCAAAAGACCTGGAGGAGCAGTTAGTGTAAGCGTTTGAACTTTGACTGCTTATCTGAGCTGGGACTTCAAATCTCAGAGAGCAGATGCTTTAATGAGATTTCTGATACTGTACTTCCAGGTGACTGGAAACTGAAACTCTCTTGCAGTGTGTTAGGCCTTTGGGCTTCCAGGCAAAGGCAGAACCCGGAAAAGGAGATGAAAATTGACATGAAAAAATAATGGAAAAGGGAAAGTTGCAAGAAGTGTTTCAAACTTCATTAAAGTTTGGGTTGAGTTTGGAGGGAATGTGGAGATAAATTATACCAAAGCCAACTGCCTCAATGAGGCCTGGCAAATCATTATAAAGTTTCTCATAAAAAACAACTTTTCCTTTTCACCCTCTACAGGATGGGACCTGTTTTTTCATGTCTGCAACACACTTGGTCCATTATATAAGAAAGAAATAATGCATGTGTTCCTCTGGGAATTTAACAGCGACTATGGATTTCAGCCACCAATTTTTTGTTCATGACTCTGCACTCTAATGCTCCCCCTTCATCCAGGTTGGCATCACTGCCTGCCTTCCAGTCTTTCCTCCTAGATGTCTTGCCACTTCCTCACACCACATGTGGCAAAGGCTAAACTTCTCATCTGTTCTCCAAACCTCTCTTACCTCCTCTTTCTCTCTCCTCTGCTATCCTCACAAGCTCACCACCTAAGGGTCATCTGTGTCTCCACATCAACATACTCCACACGGAGATAATCTTAGTTGAACACCATTATCATTCAAATCTACTTTTTTTAAAAAAAAAAAAGGCTGGTCAAAAACGTGGTCAAAACTTTGATGGAATATGGGGTTTTCAATTAAATGAACATTATGGACAATGAAGAGGGTATGGTTAACTCAATTTTTAGTTTATAACAAAAATCATGTTTCAATTAAGTCATTTTTTTCCACTGTTGTAGTTTCCTAGTTAAACTTCAGTTTGCTTTGCTACATTCTGCCTAACTACAAGTCTACTTAGAGTTACAATTGGGGGTTCTCTCACTGAAATGGACGACCCACCAACCCGATTCATGTGGCAATTTCTGTGCTCTATATTTTCCAGCAAGTTCTAACAAAACAGAACAGATTTCAAACCACAAAATCTGTTTGTCTTTCTTTTAATCACTTACATCTGTTCCTTTTCATATATTGCATTCTGATGCAGTTTAACTACCGTGGTTGAACACATTATTTTCAAATTTCCTTGCTAAAGGAAAAATACTGTTGGCCATTTGACACATATTCCTCATGTACCCATCAGAATACACCCCGAAATATCTTTAGATAGATACGATAGAGGGTTTGGTTGCTTAGGGGATAGATAATGGAACAAATGCCAACCCAGGTCAACAGCAATCAATAGCTGTTACCTTCTGATGTTCTCTACATGAACTGAGACAGAGTGTTAATACAGTCCAAAGCAGAAGAGTGTCTGTATCATAATGAGTGTCACAACTGGCAACCTTGTTGCCAGTCTCAAAAGAAATGCCCTGGACTGTGTAGACACAGATTGAACTATCTTCTCCCACACCGATGTAGCTGCATCAGGTCACGGGTGAACCACATTGCCAGTACCACATAGGGGAACTTGCACTCCAACTGCAATTGCAATACTGAACAAAAGACCAGTTCACAGGACAGCGAACCAATCACCTCCTTGCAAAACTACATTAAAAAAATTATAAAGACTACAATGCAACAAAGCCAAAAATATATCTAACAAATAACAGGAAGCTGAATGCTGCTTGTTTTCATATCCACAATACTTGGTGGGAGTAGCTATTCACTAGCAGGCAGGTAGTATGCCAGCTACTCCTATTTAGAGACAGAGGCTGCATTTGAACAGAAAACAATTATATGTTGTGTTTGGCACAGCAATTTGGTTCTCTTTTCTTCATTTCAATAAATATTTACATTTTCTGGAAGAAAGAAAAATGTACACAGTTTTGTTCCATCTTATATTTTCTCCCCCTGAGAACATTGTGTAGTTAAGCTACTTCATTGCACCAGGTTCTTCAAGAAGCCATGAAGCTGGCATGGTATCAATGTCACTACTGGTCTTTGAGATCTATGCTTTAAAAGCTATTCAAACAATCAAGAAAGTGACGGTGTTACAGTTGTCAACACGGACTCGAGTCAGAATCTGTAGTACAACTAGTTCTTAGGTCAGGACCTTAAATAAGATTAACCATTAGTTTAAATTTATCTTCTTTTATTTAGAGAGAAAATGTATATGAAGAAAGCTAGCTATAGAAAATAGTTAAATAATCCTGAGCCAGTCAATGGCCTCTGTTCAAAGGTCAGCTTGAGAAGACCTCTAAGTATATCCATCTGCTAACTAGAGAGTCAATATACTATCTTCTTTATAATAACATTCCAAAAATAATAAATAAATATTATATATATATATATGCGCATTTGATTTTTCTGCCCCTTTCTAACCATGTTTTTTATTGTTTACTACAGCTTCTGTTCCACATGAGCTCTAAAATGGTTTTGTACATTAAGGCCTGGTACAAGTAACCCAAAGACTATGTAGTTTTATTTTTAAATTATAGGGAATGGCCATGTAGGAACAAACAGAAAAGGGCTAAAATCAGGCCTACAATCTGAACCATTGGATCTGTTTCTCCCCACCCACACGCTCACACACCATTATTAGCCCCAGGTCAGAACCACAATCAAGAACACCTGTTTTCATGAGACTTCAGCAAGATGACGAAAGTCTTACTAGAAGAGTGGAGATACCAATATCTCTGCCTTTCAAGACAGTAAAAATCTCAGAAATAGATTTAGAGACAGCCACCCTCTTGGATAGAACTTTCCCAATAACAGTTACTGCCAAATTAATAAGAGGAACAAAGTTACCATATGTCTGCAGAACTCAGTGATAAAATCACCAACCCATATACTCCAGCACTAGGAAAGCAAAACCCATTGCCTCATGGTCTTTGCTCCAGCAGCCTCAGCCATTTGATCAGATTTATTGCTCACCTTGATGTCCTACAGAACAATGCACCCTCTGTTGTTCTGGTATTTCAGGAACATCTCTGCATGCTTCCTCTTCTCACACAACTGTTCCTTCAGGAGCTTGGCCATGTGCCTAAGGCCACCTCATCACAGTCAAAGTAGCAGAACTAGAAAAAAAGTACAGGAGATTAATGAAGAAGTCTTACTTTTAGGAGACTATATCCCATATAGAAGATAAGGATCTAGTTAGCAGCTATACCAGGGGTTCTCAAACTGGGGGTTGGGACCCCTCAGTGGGTTGCAAAGTCATCATATGGGGGGGGAGGTTGTCAGTCTCCGCTCCAAACCCTGCTTTGCCTCCAGCATTTATAATGGTGTTAAATATATTAAAAAGTGTTTGTAATGTATAAGGGGGGAGGGGTCACCCTCAGAGGCTTGCTGTATGATAGGGGTCACCAGTATAAAAATTTGAAAACCTCTATACCTAAAACAGAGGAACAAAAATACTTAGGGAAGCATATTCATTTATACCATGAATCATGTAAGTCTCCAGCCTTCCTAACCAATTTCCTGTTATTCCTATACTCCAGCAAGATTTGTTCCATAACCCCAGGATTTTTGACATTCAAGCCTTTGGGAATGGTTCTTCCTAAGAGCCCACAAGTAGTTGCCCACAAGTTTAGTGTTCACAATATGCTATCAAGTTTTACACGTGACATTTTGTTACACTTGATTAAATGTTTGTAATTCTGACCCCAGGAGATATAAACTGAAAAAATAAGTCTTGGGGAGCTTTCATCGCAAAGCCTGGAGCATAGGAAAAAGAGCCACCCACTATGGAACAGATAAAATCCCATTGTCAGTAGCTCCATAGGTCAACCAGAAAACTCTGGAACCTGGATTCTGTAGGAGCAGCTATGGCCTAACTAGCTGTTACTGCCTGGCCTATGGAAATTCCTTTGTTCAGATTAGTTAGTGCTGCATGGTTGGGCAGTGGATGGGAATGGTTTGTTCATAGAGAAAAGAGCCAACACGATAAAGGTGAGACTGTCAAAACAACCCTTTACTCTCACTGCAAATTAATAAACTCCATTTGCTAGATACTTATGAAGTACACAATAGCATAGCTATGAAAGCACCCACACTATGCTACCTGTCAACTATTCCCCATCAGCAGCCAGAACAGTTATATTATTTCACCAGGAAGTATTTGAGTTTTGTAGGAAGGCACCTGAATGGAAGCATAGCTACAGCAAACACTAGTCAGACTATATAGACATGGTCCTAAAACCAGCAGGACTAAAGCAAGAGATGAGGGCTGGAGAAGTGGGGATTAAGTGGCCCACATTTAGGACATTGAACTGAGAGATTATAGCTATTAGGCATCTCAGTTTCTCCGCAGCCCAGACAGTGACACCACTTGTGCCTTTCCTCTCTGGCTGTGCATGCAGCTACATCAGAGAGGGAAGACCTGTTGCCATAGTGATACTCCACAGAGAGCAGAGTTCAGGCCAAAGCTACTATGGAGATATGCTCCTGCAATCAGAATGGAGGTAGTCAAGAATTTAGTTATTTTGGCAAGAGTGTCCAATCTGTGTCCACTATGTGGACAGGACAAATTTTATGGAGCCAGTATTTTCTGATCAGTATACTGAGTCCCCAGGAAACAGGGTGAGGAAGAGTCCCATTATCAACTTCAAAACTGGGAGCACAAAAGCCAGAGGAGTGCTGTTCTTTGTCTGGAGTTAAAGGGATTGGCACTCAAGCTACCATAAAGTTTTAGACAGTACTGTATTATGCAGTCATGACATGCACTGTATCAGATGTCAGTCTTTTCAGATTTTAGAGCTTATGAGTAACTCCTAGGAAACTTGACTCCCTATCACACAAGCCATTTTACAGGGTATTGTGCAAGTGCATTTGTTTCATTTCAAGGTGGTTTTTTTTTTTTTTTTTTTTTTTTTTTTTTGCACAGGGAGGAGGAGGGAGAAAGCCACCAACTATCCCAGGAATGAAAGTGGCTCTAAAGTAAACTGGTTCTCCCCCTCCAACCCACCCCCATCACCATTTCAAGTGGTCAGAAAATTAAACCTGGATTAAATGTGAAAAGGTAATTTTCATCTAAAAACAATTCTGGAAGACTGATCAGCACATCCAGATAATTTAATTATACTTGGTACTTTGATTCCTCCTCTCTCATAAAAGAAACTCATTCATTAAAACTTCCCTCCTTCCACTCAAAATAGGGCCTAAATTTGAGAAAGTTGTTCAAGCCTTATATTTTACTTCAGGCTTCTTTGCCCACCAGGAATGAATATGCAGAGGAGACCTGCTGTTCATTTACACCCACAGAAGTTTTTCATTCTATTAGTGTCAAACCTTTTCTGAAGTATCCCTTGTTACTTAAACTAAGCCATTCACATGGCCATGTAGTCAGTCTAGCAACACTAGCTGCTGAGAGAAGAGACTGATGTTGGAGGCCTAGCCAATCTAACTGAGCATTCCCTAAAGCACCCCCCATGCCTCCTACTATTTGAGGGACATAAGAACAGCAAAGGTCCATCCAGCCCAGTATCCTGTCTGCCAACAGTGGCCAATGCCAAGTACTACAGAGGGAGTGAACCTAACAGGTAATGATCAAGTGATCTCTCTCCTGCCATCCATCTCCACCCTCTGGCCAAAACACACACCACTCATTTTCCCTACTGCCTAGCAGACGCCACACCAAGCCTCTTTGCTTTTGTACTAGGCAACTCCTGCTATGGTTAACAGAACCAGAAATGGTGTAGCACAGCAGACCCAAAGTGTCTTTGCTCATTATGTTGCCTCTAACAGCTGCCATATGCTTTAGATTCCAGTTGTGACACATACAATTTTGCATGTGGGAAGTGCAGGAGGAAGAGTCAATGACAGTGTTTTAGCTATTGTAAAGCTGATTAGACTTTTCATGGTCTATTAAATGTAACAATGAGGAAACCAAGTAATAGCTTGAAGCCAAATTTTATTCATCATACTAAGGGGTTAGGCAATGGATCTTTTGCTGTCTTCTAGAGCAGAAGTCCAAGGTTCTTACTAAAAGACAAAAAGTAGTGAAGAGTTCAGCTGCTCTCCCCCAGGGTGTGCTTGTCAAACAGGTACTCTCCCATGCCGTTCTGGGGCACTCCCAGGTGCTTCAGGTTGGTGAGGTGGTCTCCTAGTTGTTTGATGGCCTTCACCTGCTCCTCCAGGCACTCAGACTCCAGGAAGTCAGAGCTGCAGGAAAGAAAAGATGGACTCACTTCTATGTCACATTACTATTGGCTTAGCACATTTAACTGCCTGCAATGATAAAGCATGAGACCTCCCCGCCCCCCCCCCACACACACACACTGGGTGTCCCTAGACTGCCAACTAACAAGGGATGGATGATGCAAAGTTGCCCTGTTTTGTTCATTCCCTCTCAATCATCTGGCACTCTGTGCTGTCAGAGATAATATGGGGTAGATGGACCATTGGCCTAATCCACTAAGGCCATTCTTATGATCAAGTCTGATAATAGTGATTTGTTCCAAGTGTTCACAGCACAAAGTTTAGAGCCTTCCTTATTTGCCACACAGACAGGTGAGTCCTGTTTGGTTCAGTGCAAGCAAGAGGATGTATTACTAGGGCCCTACCAAATTTATAGCCATGAAAAAATCATGGTCCATGAAATCTAGTCTCTTCCTTTGAAATCTGGTCCTACGTGCTTTAACCAATACTATCTTGATTTCATGGGGGAGACCAGCATTTCTCAAATTGGGGGTCCTTAATCAGAAGGGAGCTGCAGGAGCAGTCACAAGGTTCTTTTAGGGGGAAATCACACCTTTGCCACTCTTGCTTCTGCACTGCCTTCAAAACTGGGCATCTGGAGATCAGCAGCTGTTGGTCAGGTGCCCAGCTCTGAAGACAGTACTCCACCAGCAGCAGTGCAGAAGTAAGGAGGACAATACCATACCACCCTTCACCTCTGTCCAACAGTGCAGAAGTAGACACTTTTTTGGGTCAGAACCTCTAAAATTACAACACTGAAATATTTAAATAGCTGAAATCATGAAATTTATGATTTTTAAAATCCTATGACCATGAAATTGGCCAAAATGGACCATGAATTTGGTAAGTCCCTAATCATTATGTAAGAGTTAAAGTAGTCTTCGTATGGATTTAGGGGGAAATTTTGCAGAGGACTAGTATTCTCCATTTGTTATTGGCAATTGACAGTCAGCATCTAGTTTTGTTTTTCAGAAAGCAGCATTTCCATTGCTCTGTAAACATGCCAAAACATTTTAGGTAGGGCAATATTTGTTCCCCAGTTTATATAGGGTTCCTGAATGGTCCCTGGTTAACTTATATTTTAGTGGAGTTACACCAGGGATAAGTTCAGTTCAACCACACTCTCCAGAAGCTTGTTTATTAGCTTCAATGATTGGCTTATACACAACAGTCCCTGAATCAAAAAGGAAGTTCCCTCACTGGTTTGATATGGTAAAAGGGCAGTAGCTAGACTATCCTCTGCAATCTACTCAAGACCCAGCAATAGCTTATTGTAGGTGCCAATTAATCCATAACAGGTAGCTCTGGAATCTAGCAAAGCTCATGCAGTCAGTTCAGTTGCTAGCAACCATGAGAGCTATTAGGGACTGGATAAGTTAGAGGTACCATGTGCCTAGCTTAGAAGACACTAAGCCACTGCTGTGGCTCAACATTGACTAATGTTTTTCCCTTGTGTCCACTCAGCCAGAGAGTCAGGCCAATATGGCCATTAAACAGTGTGTTCACAAATGCCTTAACATCTCCATAAGCTGGATTTGAGGGCAGATGCATGATTACCCACATGGGGATCACTATTCTCCATAGCCAGCTTGTGCAGGTCTAACAGGATCTGTGTCACAGTGCATGACTCACCGCTGCAGCACCTCCTGCTGGTTGTGTCAGGGAATTAGTGTTTCTAGCCTCCAGAGCACCCTCTGCAGGCCAGTGCCCCAATTCACCTGGCCCCTCTCTCCCCCCCAGGACCTGATGCCTCTTGTCTTTGGGGTGCTGCCCACTGGCAATACCCCCAGTCTCAGGGTCTCCCCACCTAGGGGAACCCCCAACCCTCTATCCCCACCTTGCCTCAGTCATGGGCTACCACCCGTCACCATCTAGCCCCTGCTCACTGGGGCAGACTGCAGTGTAAAAGTCACTTATCATAGGCAAGGATGGTTTGGACCTGCTGCCTCTGCCTACCCATGGGCTGCCCCCTGCAACCCCAGTACCTAATTGGCTGTCCACTAGGCCACAGCCTGGGGCATTTCCAGACCAGAGCTCCCCAGCTCCCTTGGCCTATCCCCAGCCCTGCTCCACTCCAAGTACCTTCTCTCAGCTCCTTGCAGTTAGGTCACTCCCTCTCAAAGCTAGAGAGTCTGTCTCTGGCTTCTGGCCCCAGCCCCTTATAAGGGCCAGCTGGGCCCTCATTAAGCCAGCCTCGGCTGGATTGAAGCATGGTCCCCAGCTGAGGCTGCTTTCCCCAATCAGCCCCATTCTTCTTTCCCTGCCACAGCCTTCTCCCTAGGCTGTTTTAAGCCTTAAGGCAAGAGCAGGTGACCACCCCGCTACAGCCTGGTTCACGGGCGCTGTCCGGTGTTCTCTGCTCGGTGTCCCCGTTAGGTTCCCTCCTTCTGACCCTTTGACCTCACTCCTGTCCCTGTTCTTTTATTAGTTGTCCCCTGCACTCAGTGGGTTCTGTGGCCCTGTGGTTCCTCCCCTTAGGCTTTGCCTGTCCACTTCCCAGATACCCAATAGATGGTTCACAATTTTCTCCAGTTGCAGAGCCTTCAGACTGTTCCCCCACTTATCCTGCTCTGGCTTCTGCAGGACGAGGGGGGGAAAAAAAAACAAAAAAATATATAAATATATGCTAGTAGACCTCACCTTCATGAGGATTGTGGGACCACACTTACAGGGTACTCTGCAGGAGAAATAAGTAGACTCCAAGGAAACTAACAAGGGGAACTTTGAGGACAGATGTATAATCTCACACTCTCATTGCAGTGAATCCTATTATTTCAACCAGGAGTAGGGAATGGTGCTGAGAGCTCCTTTGAATAGGCCACTAGGTGAGTGGAACGTGACCGCCTCTCCCTTTCCCTGCCACACAAGGCAGACTGCAGAAGTAATACAAAGGAGCAGACTACCACCTCCTCCAGGAAAGGGGAAGTAGTGGTATGGCACGAACATAAGTGAAAATACATAGCAGTGAGGAATGATTTAAGATGTGTCAAGCAGACTGAATTTGTATTTTGAGGCTCAGCTGAACAGCTATACCTGCTGAATCTACCATAAGGTCCCTCAGTCCACTAGTATTTGGCAAAGTTACCCACTTTACTGCTAGCAGACTTTCTTCAGGCAGCCCCAAGTATACAGAAGCCTTTAGAACAGAATTAACTCTATTTGTTTTTGTCACTACTATTGTAGAGGAAGGAGCAATAGCACCAGCTACAGCTAAGCATATTGCAGGAAAAAAGATGTACAGGGTTCCCACACAAATTTTTAAATGCAGATCCACAGCACCCCTTAGTGTTTCAGTTCCAAGTTACAGAATATGTATTAACAGATGGGTCATGTAAGGACTCTAAGGAGATTTTTCTCCACTGAGAGAAAAGGTGATCCACTAAAGTTATTGAAACTGCTCATTTGTACTGGAATATGAAGCAGTAATACAGCAGTAGGGTGACAAGATGTTCCAATTTTATAGCAACAGTCCTGATTTTGGGGTCTTTTTCTCATATAGGCGCCTATTCCCTCCCCACCCCTATCCCAATTTTTTACATTTGCTCTCTGGTCACCCTATACAGCAATAACCTCACATTATAGCTTATCTGAAAGCACTCCCCTTGCTTGTTCTGGTATGACAGAAACCTCTCAGCATGCTCCTTCAGCTCATAAGATTTCTGGAGAAACTGGATCACATGCCTCAGAGCCACATCAGCACGGTCAGAGTAGCAGGATTGTGGAAATACAAGAAATGAGTTTAGTGAGATTATACATCACACCTGGGGTTGGTTAAGGAGCCACCAATAATTAAGGTTGCCTCTTACATATATCCTACAAAGTAACTAGCTCTTAATGCCTACAAGAACAGCTTCCATCCTACTGCCTCTGCAGCAGTGCTTCAAAATCTTCACATTTCTGTCCCCCATACATAGGCCTTTACCCAAACCCATTCTGGAGCCACAGCACCCTGAATAACTCCCTGTTATTTTCATAGCAGTATTTGTACCTCTAACTTAATGCATTTCTACAGTCTCTGGATAAGATACCAGGCAGTAGTAGTTCTCCCCTCCCCCACAGGAAGGGGTAGGGAGAGAAGGGGAAACCTACCCTCAGCAAAAGAAGTTCAGAATCATTTCTAAAATGAGCCCTGAACCTCTAAAAAGAGGCTAAGAAATACACTCACTCACTATGGGCTGGTGTACATAGCTAGCATACAGCTCCATATTTACCATTCAGCTCACAGCAGCCTCACATGCAGCACAGAAGTTCTGGTGCACTTGGGAGTCCATTTGGGAAATGTAGCACTACAGTGTCTGTAATAGTTTAGACCCTAATGAGGTGCTGAGAAAACTCTACTGAAGCACAAACACAACCCCGAGCAAATGTAAAAAGTCTTGCCTCACACAGATTCTATTAATACTGCTCAGACAAGGCTGTGGCAGCTGCTTCCATCCAATAGAATTCTTCTTCCATCCCAATTAGCCTGCTGGACAGTGTCTGACAGACATTCCACAGGTGACAGCATTATTCAGCAATGGGGCCCCACCCCCAGCTGTTTCCATGGATAAGGGACACACTTTCTTTGAACAGCCCAGGTAGGCACCTTTTGGTTCCTTCCCTTTGATTGACTGTGAAGAGTATGGTACAATAAGTGCAAAATGAGGAGAAAACTGAGTAAAGATATACAGATTCTATCAATCAGCTTCTAATATGCCTCTGTATCACCAATCATTGTAATATTCAGCTGTTGGTACCTCACAGTCACTTCTAGTAGCTCCAGGAGTGGTGTGCCTAGAGTGTACACAGTTTATCAGTGCGTATTGAATGGCACCAGAAATATCTCTATGGTCTATTAGAAACCCTGAGGCATATGCCTATTACAATATACAGCAATCTCTGCTCTGTAGTCTAGTACTCTGTGTGACATTAGAAACCAAGCATTCCTGTGTTCTAATCCTACATTACACTGACTAGCTCTAAGCTAATCATTTCACCTTTCTGCTTTATTTTTCCTGTCTGCAAAAGATGAATAATCATGCTACTTGCCTGGTTCAAAAGGGAGCTGACTGATTTAATTAGCTTTGAGGTTGGAAAATGTCATGTGAATACTCAATATTATTTCAGCACTCTGAGATGACTCATAGCCAAGACATGGTAAGGGGTTACCTTCCCCCTTCACTGTGAGGGAAACTGGAAAGAACACACTATGACATCCTTAGAATTGTCGCAATTTAAATATTTAGGAAACAATATTTTCCTTTATTGGCTTTTGCTCTGCATTTGCTAAGTTGTGTGTACATTTAGTGCTAAAATATTTCAGTGCTAGTGTGGCCTACCAGAATGAACCTTGCAAGGGGAGTCATGAACTCCTGGGTTCCAACTCTGGCTCGTTCTAAAACAGAAAATCCCTCAGACCACGAGCGCCTCGGCACAGGGACTGTGCAAATGTCCTAGCACATTGTTGGCACCAATGCAAATAAATAAAAATAATAATAGGGAGTTCATTGCAGGATCAGGGCCTGACTACACCCTCAGCCTTGCAAACACTCAGGCTCATGCTTAACTGGAGACACTTAAATATTTCTATTGACTTCAGTTGACAGCTCATGTGCACAAGGTCAAACACAGGAGTAGCTGTAGAAGTGTGCCCTTGTGCAAGGCACTCCACAGCTTGTTATCTATAAAATGGGGATAGTTAAATAACATGCTTTGAATATGCTATGCTTTGAGCATGTGAAGTTATAAGTATTATATCAATTCTGCTACGACTTTGTCATCCGTTATAAAGTGAAAGCAAATCACAGTCCCAGCTCTGGAGTAGTCCCCTTCGTGGGCTGCCCTAAAGCCAGGGACCCCAGAAACCCTTGGGGTCAATGACTTTGAGCCAGCTTGGCAGGCCACTGAGCTGTTAAGGAAGTGAGCTGGGTTATGTTGTACCACTGCCTATATTACATCAGAGCTTCACTGAAACTGAACAAATCTCCACAAAATGTTTCCAATTAGACAAATCAGCAAATTCAGACAAAAATATTTTGTCAGAAATTTTCTAATGAGAGCTACTGTTATATTGTCCCTCTTTATACTGTGGGGGGAAGAGGGATGGATTTTGGTATAGGACATTCACAATTTGTTACTGTAACTAACACTTGGGTTAATACCAGAAAATTGTAACCTCCCTCTGGGGCCAAGATCAAATGTGTCCCAATTCCAAACCTGGACTGACAAGGTTTTGCAAAAGGTAAAACACTGATTTTTGCCAGTGCCTAGGAATAGTGAAAGGCCAAAACTGGATAGAGAAGTTGTAAAGCAGGGTAAATACATTACTTCAGTGGACATTACCTTCAGATTATGTGGTGGATATCACGGTCAGGAGTGGCTAACAACCGGGCAGGCTGTCAGAAAACAGGGCAGACACCCCAAGAGGGTGGTGTGTTCTGTAGTTAGATTTCACCAAGCCAGTAACAAACGTGAACTCCTGGATCACCAGAACAGTATTTCCATAGAATCACAGACACTCCCCTAAGATTCTCCAGTCTATCTTGTCCCCTGGACAAAATGACTTTATGATAAAATGGTTACTTACATCAAAAAAATCACATCAGTTAGGTTGCCTCCAATCTCTAGAGACCAGTCACTTACCACAGATCAGTTGGCACTCTAGATCTTACACCAAAGATAATTCTGGCAGCCAATTCTATAGTAAACTAGCAAATTGTATTAGCTGAGAAAAGGAAATGGTAGAGGTTAAGCAGGTAACTTATATGTACAGGTGAATCACAGCCTATAATTCTAAATGGTGGCAGTGATGTAACAAACTCAGTTTGCCAAAAGTCTTTTCAGGGTACCCAGGTTGTCTCTGGGGATCTCCACTTTGCATCTGGTTCACCTTCCTGTAAGAGTTCAAACAATCCAGAGATGCAGGATCCTTCCTTGAATCAATACTTATAACTTCTTAAAGAAAACAAGCTGACAGAGTCAATACACTCATGGGCTTTTCCTTCAATGATGGAGACCGAGGAATGCAGTTTGAGTCTTTGACCTTCACTCATCACACTCAAGGACCACTTGCTTTAAAGTTAGCATTTTTCTATTAAAGTTCTTCATTTGCATTCCACAAGGCTTCTTTCTTGCTGAATGGGTTATTTATTTAAGGAATACATAAAATGTTAATGTTTACTACTACATTGCACCAGGATATAGATAACTGAAAACAATACAAGTAACATCCCATTAGTTTTCATGACATTTAAACATCAAATACACTCTTGTACATTTAACAATCACTTTGCTCTATATTAATACACAAATGAATTGGCCTGGGGCTTCAACCTGAGCTGTCACTTAGTCTGCCAGTGTCACAGGGGACATCATGCAGTCTACCTTTAATTGCAGTGTATTTGCTGGTCTGCTAAAAATGATCCCTTTATCCACTTTTTTCTTTAAAATATTTTGCCATGCACATAAATCATCAT
Source organism: Gopherus evgoodei (assembly GCF_007399415.2). NCBI lineage: Eukaryota > Metazoa > Chordata > Testudines > Testudinidae > Gopherus > Gopherus evgoodei. The sequence goes on along the minus strand of NC_044333.1, from coordinate 11,899,727 downwards.
GTTTAGACACGCTACTCTTGGTACATTTTATAGGCTCAGATGACAGCACAAAATTGATTTTCAGGAAGTTTGGGCACAATCTACCTTACATTTTGCTCAGCTCCTGCTCTGTTTCTTTGGGTTAATCTAAATCTCTTTTTCAAGATCCCATGATGTCTTCACAGAAATGTCTTACCCCACCTGCATTAAAAATAACCATGTCACATGTCTTGATTCTCTGCCTACCTCATTCATACAAATGAAGACTAGGGAAGTAGGAGAAAGGGTCCTGCTCCAGAAGTAGTTAAGAATGGACAAGTGTGGGAAAGGGAAATTCATGTGAGCAGCTGGAGCAATTGGGTGACTACTATGAAATTCATGAGGTCTTCCTCCCCCCACCCCTTTAAAAAAAAAAACCACACACACACCCCTCTAAAGGAAAACCTGGAAGAATCCCTATATTATCTTACTATACTTCTCAAAACCCAGGTCACTGTTCACCTATTAGCCCTATGTCATGAATATTCAAATGACCCCATTGTTATAGGTAGAGCCACATCAAGCAGGTATTGGGGGAAAAGCAACTGAAGTTTTGCTTACAGCATTTGAGATTACATTAACAATTTTCAGACACTAAGCTGTATATAGTTCCCATTAGCCAACACTATCCCCACTAAGATTTCCAAGCTGCCAGAGAGAACTGTAGCCTGAATTCAGGGTCCCAAGCTGCACCTGTATTCATGAGCAAACTCAAATCTATATACACCACTTGATGTACAGAGGTAGAAGGAAAAAAGGCCCACATTTACTGGATGTTTTGAGAGAGATGCTATTCTCTGTTTTGGATAAAGTCATTTTGTTGGGGCAACATGAGTGACAGCCTGGTCACTGCTCATAACTTAAGCAGAAAAGAGGAGTTTCTTCTCCTAAAATATGCTCTTGGAAATCGTTAAGTAACATGGGGAAGTGACTTGGAATTATGATGATTCTTGCCCTAATACTGCTGAGACATGTCACCCCAACCACACAGGTTCTCCCTCACCTCTTTTGTTATTCGAGGACTTATTACTTCTGAGTAACTATATGACACCATACCACAGATCAGATCAAGGGTTTTTAAAAGGTGGATAGACTGAGATATTGGCATTGTATAATTTAAAAGCAGGTTAGGCTGGGGGATACTTGAACAATGTTATAAACTGGAAGATTAAGGAAGTTCAAGGGCATGCATAGTATTACTTGGTCAGCTATTCTTGCTGCTTAGAGATACTGGAGTGGCGCCTAGGGCTCTGCCTTGTAGGAAGTGTATTTGAAGAGTGCCTAACTGTTTTGAATGCTGTTGCAATTTTAACTAAATCCATAGGATGGTGTTTAGAGTGCCTGTTTTTGCCAATATCCATGGCAGTGCAAGTCTAGGGAGGATTAGTTTTCTTAGCCACTTCTTACATCAAGACCCAGCCTTTTCTTCGCCACACCTACTATACACACTGCTGAGCGTAAGCTACTCAAGGCACCACCCAAGCTCAGATCCACACTGCATGATTGCTAGCAAGGGAAACAATTCCCCATCCTTACTTTTCCATCTGACTTTCTGCACCCTCTGCTGAGGCCTGATCCCCTCCCCCATATAAATGGAGCAGATACCAGCTGAAAGTCAAGTTTTATTCAGATTTATAACAGCCAGCATGACAAGAAACCCTGGTAGTAAGTAGTTCAACTGCTCTCCCCCAGGGTGAGCTTGTCAAACAGGTACTCTCCCATGCCACTCTGGGGCACTCCCAGATGCTTCAGGTTGGTGAGGTGGTCTCCAAGCTGCTCGATGGCCTTCACCTGCTCCTCCAGGTACTCAGACTCCAGAAAGTCACAGATCTGCAAGGTACATTGCAACTAAATGTCAATCTCTCAGATCTTCGATTGTTACCCGCACACATCATGATATGTGACCAGAAAGGACTGAATACAGATATTTGAAATCTGCTACCTTTAACTGGAAGAGTACTGGGACCGGAAAGAATGGGTGTTCTTCCTTCAAGTTTTAGCCAGGAGAGACATTGTGGTGGTGCAGTCATTCAAGTGTAACATTTACCTACAGTCCAAATTCCCCACACACCCCTTAAATCTATAGCTACCCTAATGCATTTTGGGCTTTAGCCTAGAGAATGTTAGCTGAGAAAGAGCTTCATGCTGGAGGAAGTAAACCATCACCAGCAACATTCTATACTGTATGGCTAGAAATATCCAAAAGCGGATGCCATTCACCACAGGTTAAGGTCCTGTTAACAGGCATAAGGAATACAGAAGACATCTCACACAATTCACTGAGAACATGTGTTTTGCTGCCTCTCATTTCAATTCAATACTGCCCTTTCTGCACTGCACTGAAGCTTACACGTTCACCCCTTAGTCTAAGTTGCTGCATTTAGTTAACAGTGTAGCTCTTCCAGGAAGGCTCTTTTCCCATCATTGCCTTCCTCTCCCTCTTGTTTCCCAGTGGATTAACTGGGGCTGTACAAGTATGGCCCTATCAGGGCATTTGGCAATAGTGGAACCTTAACTGATGATAGCTTCTGGTCATTAGCAGTCCCCTGCCCAGTTCAGAAGTGCCTCCTTTCAAGGCTCATCTTAGCTGGGCCAAGTACAGAGGCTGCATGACTATATAAAGCAGTGGCATGAACTAGGCCCTTCCTTAGAAGGAGTTGCTTTAACTGAGGTATGAACTGATCAGCTAATTACTCCCCAGCAACCTTTCTACCCAGACACATCTCCAACTCCCCAAACAAACACACACACTTCTTATCTCACTCCTTTTTCAGAGATGAAGAGCTTTGAAGGTGTTAGAGTATGAAAGGGGGAAACCTAGACAGCATCCATTCAATTGCTTTCAATGGGGGAGGGGCACCTGGGGAAACCACAAGTGGGGAAAACCAAGAAAAATGCAGTTTTAAAATTGTCACTTAATTTGTGGATGTCTACGTTTTCAAACTTTTGGAAGGTTTGACAGCATGTTAAAAAAAAAAAAGCCACCCTGTTCTTCCATCAAGAAGGACTTGTTGGTCAGAGTTCCCAGCTGTGAGAGGCAACTTCCATAAAAGACACAAGTTGACTTGGCACAAAGGTGAGAAGTAGTATACAGCAGTGGCTTCCAGACTTCTGATTCCTGTACAATCTTAAAATATTGTGGTGAAGAGAATGGATTCAATATAAAGCTCAGCTGACCCCAGTGGCCTATATACCACAGTTTGTTAACAGTTGTACTACAGCTCCATTGCTTCAGAACATTTCTTCCTTTTCACAGGATTGGCCAGTAAGCCAATAACCCCCCAGATGTTCTTTCCATGCAGTTGCCAACTTATCCCCTTTCTTCCCACTACCTTATACTCACATGGGGGTCATTCTTCTCTGTAGCCAGCTTATGCAGGTCCAGCAGAGCCTGGTTTACAGTCTTCTCCAGCTGCAGGGCACATAGCCTGGAGGCCCTGCAGTTTCCCCATTCATCCCGCTCTGGCTTCTGTTCAGCATTGACAAAGAAACCAGACAACATTCAGTCCAAACCAACTTCACTCACTGAAGGTACATGGTGACCCACTGCCTACTCACTCTGACACTTCTTCCCCATGCCCTAATGTGCAAGGAAGTACCACCCATTTCTTTTGCTAAAAATTGTTATTTCTGTAGGAAGCATCTTTTTGGTCTACTCAGTGAGAACTAAAACTCTAAGTAACCTGTTAATATACAAAAAAGGTAAAGGACCAAGCAGGATACCATGACTGTAGAACTGCACGCACCTGTATTAAGTAGATGATTTATGAGAGCTGTCCATGTTATACCTTTGGGGAGAAATGACTGGCACATAGATTATTAAATGTCTAAAATGAAACCCCCAACCTCTGATATCTCTAGGTGTTTTCTTCCTCCCAAATCCATAGGTCTCATTAGTTTGTGTGAAATTTTTGGAAGAAAGCCTGTTTTATATAGTTTCTCACCGTGATGTCCTGCAGGACAATGTGTCCCCCTCGCTTGTTCTGATAAGTCAGAAATTTCTATGCATGCTCCCTCTCCTCATGGGACTGCTCCTTCAGGAACTGGGCCATATGCCTCAGGGCCACATCATCACGGTCAAAGTAGCAAGACTAGAGAGAAGGACAAACCCATTAGTAAAGATGATATTTTTAATATGGCTACACCAGACCCAATAGTAGGCAATTTAGAGATCTGGGTTAGTGCCCAGACTGATGCACACTCAGAGCTATGGAATTACAGTAGAGCAATACACACATCCCAAGATTAGAGCAACTCTGGGAGAAGCCTATGTCTCACTACCACCAGCCTGTCAGAAGAGCAACTTCCCACAGCTGTTGTTAGACAGACCCTCACACTACTATAGATTTGGTTTGTGGGGAGATGCTTACCATTGAATCAGTTGCCATCATATCTGGCATTCAATTTGCAGCTCAGTCCACTGCAAAGGAGAGACTTTCTGGAGGAGATGCATGTAGAACCTTCATAAATACAAAACTTGTTTGTGTTTTTTCTGAATAGGGCAGAATTTCTGTAGCAGCCACTATCATGCAGAGACTAGAAGTCTCTGGAGAAAAAGCAGCACAAATCCTTTTGAAATCTGGCTACAGCTTACATCAGCATTTCATTGCCTTGAAAGAACAGGAGTAGGTCATTCAGCAAAAGCACTCTGCACTTTCCAGACTAGGAAAACAAGTTGAGCAGAAGTAACACCTGAGCAAGAAACCTCTCTAGCAATACCCATTTGCAACCCTAGGCCACAATTACCTTCAAATAGAAAAGCAGCTGGAGAAATAGAAGCACTCACCATGGACAGGTAGACATAGCTAGCATACAACTCCAAGTTCACCATGCGATTGACAGCAGCCTCACAATCCAGGTGGAAGTTCTGGCACACCTGAGACTCCATCTTTGCCAGTCCAACAAAAGCTTCTAGATAAGAATGAGATAGAGAGAGACACAGTTCTACACAAACTCTGTGAAAACAGAACCTCCACCCAGGCAAAAGAGAGAAACTATTGTCCCTCAGCACAGCTGCTCTTAATAATGGTCAGAAAGGCTGTAGGCATGATTGGCAGTTGCTGCTGGCCAATGGAAATTTGCTTCTCCAACAAGGGGCTAGTTAACATTGTGGGTGTGGCTATAGCAGCATTTCAACCAGCGAGAGATTAATTTAGGGACATTTCTTCTCTTGCTCTGAGCCCAGCTAAAGGAGCTGGGGATTGTAAATATTCTCCAAGAGGACAACAGTGAGGTCACTTCCTGGTTCCTTTATGTCGGATAATTGAGGAATTGGCTGAGATGTGCAGAAAACAGCCAATAAGTCAGATTTCCCCACTAAGAGCTGCTCTGAAGAGATGAAAGTGGCATCAGGAGTCTGGGGTAATAATGCCTATTGTACATAGGATGACCATAGGGTCGGTCCTGATATCTGGGGGCTTTTCTTATATAGGTGCCTATTACAGCCCACACCCACCCTGATTGTGCACATGAGTCAATGTTTCCTTTGAATTCTGCCCTTGGGCATCAGAGGCTTGGCATGATGCATGTGACAGTTAGTCATCTGACAGTCCCTTCTCTGTGTAGTCAGACTTCTCTTTTAGATCCCAAGCATAGTATGGACATGTGGGAGTCACAGGGAGAGCGGTGATCATAGGACACAGGGAAGCTGCTGGGACAGGAACATTAGGTTGATGGCAGGAGATATTTCACACTATTGCCTTTGCAGACACCAGAATTAGGGAAGCGGTTGCAGATCGAGGTCCCGCCAGGAATTGTCATGGTGTGCACATCTGCAGAGGGTGAGATGGGCAGCTCATGGGGCTCCACAGAACCAGCAGGTGAGGTCACATCTGTGATCTAGTATCTGAAAGAAAGAGAAATCTTGGCTTCTGTACCTCTGTGACAAACACCCCTGCTGTCATTAAAAAAAGATGTAGGGGTCCAAGAAAAGGCAACAGTGCATTCTTTTTCTGCCTTTTATTGAGGACTTATTTAAATAGATACCAACTGAAAATATTAACCAACTCTGTCCCCCAGGCACCTCACTTCTGTCTAAAAGCGCTGGGTTCAGCTAGAATGTCCTGGCTTTTGACCTCTGGCTGCTGCAGAACACAAATAATAGTTGATAAAGAAACACTTTCAAGCAATTGTCTCAAATTGAGAAAAAAAAAGATTGGCTAGCTTTCCCTTTATTTCTCCTAGGGCAGTTGGCTTCTTCTTCACTCCACCTTCCCTCTGGTTTAGTCCCTTTTAGTGTCATTGAATTATAAGATGTGTCCCCCCCATCCACCTCCCCTGCTACAGCTAGTGAAACCATTCAAGTGTTGTCTATGAGGTACCAGTAAAGAGAGATGTTATCCTTGCTACTAGGGGCACTTCTCTGCAGAAGTCATGATGGAGGAAAGAGGTCCTTGTTAGAAGAGCAGGGCTGTTTTCAGGTTGGGTCATTACATTCCATGCCTCTCAGGTTCTCCCCACTTTTTCCATTGGCACAATTATACAGCCTCCAGCCTGTCTTCAGACCCGACAGTTAGTGCTGCTGGTGGACAACTATTGGCCTTCACCCACTGGTGAGCAGCATGTTAGTGGCAGCTTAGCACTTCTTCATAGCTTGGGAAAGACCTTCGGGGTTTTGCTAGGTGAATGGAGCTAGCTAAAGATTAATGCTCTTGCACTACTAACTAGGACAAATCAAACAATTGGCAGTGGCCTAATTTCTCTTTTCCCAGAATAAAATTAAAAGTGCAAGCCTAACTATCTTGGGACTGAACTTTAGCAGAACTGCACTGAATTACATCTGCTGGATGCCTGGCTCTTTTTTTTTGTTTGTTTACAGGTTAGATTTTCCATTGCCTGTGACCTGTAGTACCACACTCCCCATGGGGTCCTGTAGCTGCTTGTTTCCCCCACCTGCTTCTTACCACTAGAGCAGGATCAGGCCATTACAGCAAGGACAGAACTAGGCACAAAGTTGTGGGACATGGGGCACATCCAAATAAGAGCAAATAAGTGAACCAAACTCCCCATCTTTCATATTACTAAAGTAAGTCACCCTAACTTGACTAAGCCCACAGCAGGCTTCTATAGTCATTTGGCTAAAAACATGGCTCACTGCTGCCATAAGCTGACCCTCACTGAGCATTGGTTACACTAACTGTAGAGTTGTTTAACCCTACTCCTCCCACAGGAGTTGCCAACATTTTCTAACACTAGCATGGATGATAGGAAAGTTTCCTGCTTTCTTGACTCCTGGGGGAGTGAAGGTTGGCACTAGGTGGATTTTCCCCATTTCCCTGAGAAAGAACAAACAGGCATGCACTGTCCTTCAGCTGGGCTCTCTGAATACCCTCTTAGCTCCACAGGATAGTACTACAGTTAGAAGCTACTCCTCTTCACTTAGCACACATCAGTAGGTAACTCCCATCTGAATTTCATTCAAGCCCAGCTGTGTACTTCTAACAGAAGCTGCAGGAGGAGGAAGAGGACAGTTGGAGTAGCTGAGGGGACATGAGGTGGAGGGAGGAGAGCTGTTTAGCAGAAGTTCAGACTGGAAGGAAGAGGAACTTTACCTCACCTAGATGGCCCTTCAGGGTGGGGAGTGAGTCACTGAGCAGCTCCCTTTGTACAGGATGAGGTTACTTCAGAGACCTAGTAAAGAAGGGAGAGGATGTAGTGGGAGATGAGTGCAGTGGTGCCACATAACTATCAGGAGGCCCTGTCACAGTGTAGTCATAGACCACAACATCCATAGTAGTACAAGCTTCAAGCAGAGAGATTTCTCCTATTCTGATGAAAGCCATCAAGGGAGACTAACCCAGCATAGTCTGTTACTACAGTCACCTGGGGTGGGAGAAGTCACAGTTGAGGCCCAGCTCTGACTCAGGCAAAGCTGAGATTTTAATTGGGTTTTCCCCCACATCCCAGCTAAGATCAGTAGCTACAGGGATAGTGGCCCTTTGGGATAGGTTGTGGTGAGACACACCATTCTATGGCAACATAGGATGTCAAACCTTGGGTAATCAAGAATTTGAGAGGCCAGAGCATTTCACACTCTGCTCTTGCCCTCAGAAGCAGTGGTGAGTAGGACCCTACTGCCATGCCCCAACACACCAGTCGCCCCATCTGCACAGTGTGAAGAATAGGAATGGTCATCTTGACCAAATCAAAGACCCAGGATAGTGGATGCATAGAACATTTTATTGTCAGCACCTGGCCCTAGGTTGCTACACCTTGTCTATTTGGCTATGAAGACCTAGAGGTCTGCATGACACTCAGCTGGTAGTGTGTAGTTCAGCTGCTCTCCCCCAAGGTGAGCTTGTCAAACAGGTACTCTCCCATGCCATTCTGGGGCACTCCCAGGCGCTTCAGGTTGGTGACATGGTCTCCCAGCTGCTTGATGGCCTTCACCTGCTTCTCCAGGTAGTCAGACTCCAGGAAGTCACATAGCTGCAGCCAAGCAAGGGAAGGAAGAACCATATTCATTCCAGTTCAACTATATACCATTACATTTCAGTGCAGAGCTAGGGGGGAGGTGGGGAAATCCAACCATCTCTCCCTGGCACATGTCAGTAGGGTGTGAAACACCACTTGTCAGCTCTGTGTGGAGAGCTCCAATTGTTAATATTGCTTCTCACACCCTCTGAGCAAGGAAGCTCTGTAGTTGAAGGATGGGAAGCATTGCCAGCTATTTTAAGCACAGATCTGGTAAGACATTGTTCACAACAGTAACCATGATTTCCTCTCCCAGCCCAGATCTTCCAAATACTTGATACCCACCCCATGCCCCCTCAGCACACAGAGAGACAGAAGCTTGGAGACAAAAGAGTAGAGGGCTCTCTCCTGCGAGAGAAGAGCATCTCTGGGCAGATAAGAAGACTGAACGCAGCATCAGCTGGTTTATGTTTTCATCTCCCCTACCCCAAAAAAGGGAAAGAAAGGGAAGTCTCTAGGCTTCCAGAGCCAGAGTACCCCAGAGGAACAAGTGCTTCCAAACATCTGCTCCAGTGGTGTTGTATTTGTCTGCCATTATACTCACATGGGGGTCATTCTTCTCAGTAGCCAGCTTGTGTAGGTCCAGCAGAGCCTGGTTCAGAGTCTTCTCCAGCTTCAGGGCACACTGCAGGGCCTCCAGGCTGTTCCCCCACTGATCCTGCTCTGGCTTCTGTACAAATTCAAACAAAGCCATGTGACACTTGTTGACTCCCACTGCAGCTAGAGAATAGTGTCTAATCTGCATGGAGAGTTGGATTCCTTCATTTAAGAGGTGAAATGGGGGCTGGAAAAAGATTCACCTACTCTTGTCTAATAGGCAGTAGTAATAAGCATCTGAGATATGTGATGCCAGTAAACTAAGTGCCAACTCTAACCAAAGCCTAGTTGTCAGCTGAGACCTCAAACTCACTGCTGGAAATCAGACTAGTTCATTTGGGTATTAGTATAGATCAAAGTCCTTGTTAAGAATGTAAACTTCAGGAAAACTAACATCGCTTATCTGTAGGATGTTAGATGAATAGCAAACATTTATGGTATGCACCCCTGTAACTGAAAAACCCATCCAACAAGAAAGAATCCTTGTGGAATGCAAATGAGTTTTCACAGGCAAGTACTAACCCTTGTGCTTTTGAAGGACAGTGATCATTGTGTGGGATGATCAGTGACTCTAAATGCATGCCTCTCTCTGCCAGAGAAAGAGCCTATGTGGTGGTAATGATGCTGTCAGCTTGTTTTCCACTTGCAGCAACAGATATGGACACAAGGGAAAAAAAACTTCATCTCTGGGTTGTTTGGAGTCTAACAGCAGACTAACTGAATGAGAGGACTGAGATCCCCAGAATTATTTTAAGTAGCCCTGAGATATGTTTTGGAAACTGGCTAATGGTAACAGATGTTACCATTAAGAACTCTAGACTGGGACTCACCTGTACATGTTGAGATGTTAAAGCAGATAAACCAAAAAAATAAATTAGAAAAACTTTACTATTAGACTGGGCTACTAGACTAGTCTTGTCTGGTGTGAGATCTAAGGTACAAGTCAACCCGAGTGATGGGTTTCTTGGGACTGGATGTTTTGGGATAGTTGGTATAAGTGACCATTTATCAGTCCAGCTTGCCTAGATGACAAGATAGACTGGAGCATTCAAGTGGATGGTCTGACTCCATTATAGGCTACTGTAGTAGTCTGGGAAGACACATTTAGTACTGGGCTAGTGAAATCTACTTCTAGATCACACCACCAGTTGGGGTGTCTGCCCTGAGGCAGCACTCACAGTCATTAGCCATTCCAGACAGTGTGACAAGATGCAGGGACTATAAAGCAAGACCGAACAGCAAGCACCCTTAGTGGTCACCTTGATATCCTGCAAGACAATGCTTCCTCCTCGCTTGTTCTGATAGGTCAGGAACTTCTCTGCATGCTCCTTCTGCTCATGAGACTGTTCCTTCAGGAACTGGGCCACATGCCTCAGGGCCACATCATCCCGCTCAAAGTAGTAGGACTAGAGAGATAGAAGACAACAGCAAAGGTAATGCATCAGGTGTTTACTGCAAGTCAATATCAAAAGGTACTTATCAAGCCCCCATATATGGGAACTAGCCAGCTTGTCTCTTTCATCCTTTGTCTTTAGCCAGGTACAATGCAAGCATCTCTAACTGCAATAGAAGGGAAGTCTAAGCTTCTAGAGATTGTTCTTTGTAATCACAACTTGCTCCAGATTGCACAATCAGTCTCCCCCTTCCCCACAGGGCCACATTCCAAGACATTCCACTTCAAGAACTTCCCCTCGCTACAGCTACAACTGTGTTAGTCACAGCACGCCACCAAAATACTTCATAGTGTGCCCATTTCTTCACTAGCACACAGATTTCACCTGCAAGTTCACACACAGCAGGTGTTCCATATTTTCACTCTCTCTAGGTAGAAATAAACGGGAGGGAGGGGGAGGGAGAGAGAACACAGCACCAACAGACTCACCATAGACAGATAGACATAGCTAGCATAGAGCTCTAGGTTCACCAGGTGGTTCACAGCAGCTTCACACAAAGCATGGAAATTCTGACGCACCTGGGACTCCATCTCTGGACCTAGAAAATAGTTATAACAGCTCAGGAAAAAATTGGAAAGCTCTGTCACAACAGAAACACACCCTCAAAGGCAAGCAGAACTTATACTTGAGGATAGGTGGCATTAATACTGTTTAGAGTAGAGAATGCTTGTGATGAGCAGCTGATGCTGACCAATGGAAATTCCCTTCCTCAGCAAGGCACCAGTCAGCATTGTGGGTGGGACTGTCAGAGAATGTTCACAGCTGAGAGGCTGGCTCATCAAGATGACATCCCCTGTTGTCATTACAGCCACAATAGGAGGAGGGTGGGGGCTATGGACTCTCCTTGAACAAGTCACTTAGTTGATTGTTTTATTTGCTCACTTCCTTAGCATGTCCTAACCTTGGGTAACTAGCTGTATGTTTAGAACCATGCAGGAAACTAATAGTTTTACTGTCATGCTGTTTACTTAGACGCTATGGGATCAGTTTTCAAAAGCACCCAAGTCCCACCTCCAAGAGTCACTGAGGCACTCAAAAGTGTGAGTTTCAGTGAAAAGTACTAAGACATGTGTTCCTAAATCACTTTCCAAAATGGCACTTAAGTGCTTTTGAATATCTTATTCTGCTGAGACATGCATTAGTGACTGAAGCTCCGGAGTTTTGGCAACACAAATATCCCCCTCACAGCCATCTTGCCCAGCACCCCAGACTTTTGCAGAAACACAACTATTTTTGCCTGGTACTAGAAAAGGTGCAATTCATCCTCTCTATCTCCCCGGGAGAGGGAACAGCTTCAGACTGAACTATGGAGCCCCTCCAACAGGAAACCTCTTTCTCTGCAAAAAGATAGGCCTGCGGGCCGGTGCAAACTGGTGCCCAAGTTATCACCACCGGGGCTGCCAGAGTTGCTTTGCCCCTACTGTCATGACACAGAGGAATCTCTATGGGTTCTGCTAAGAAGTGTCCCAAAGCAAATTCAGCAAGGAACTTCAAGAGCAGAACAAGACTGACAGAAAACATGGTTAATTTTTCCTTGGCAGCATTCATTTTAGCTGCTGGAGACGTGATTTGGCAGGCGCAGGACTGTTGCTACATCCCTCATGTCAGACATAGGAGGTAGGGATGCAGCAAGAGATGCTTCTCGCTCAGTGGTCGGCTCCCCTCCACTCCTGAATGCTAAGAAACCAAGGCTGATATGGTCCTGATGCCTACACATACGTGGACAGAAAGCACTATTACCCCTTCCCCAGCAATCTAGCTTTAGAACTAGAGACGATCCCACCTCTTGTAACTCAAATTTTCAGTTAGAAAATCCTGATTAGACAAAAGCAAGAGATAGATATTGGGAAGATATCAATTTCCTTAATATTTGCATGGGATATTGTTGAAACAATTCATTCTGAAGCTTCAAAACACATTGTTTCAGCTTTATCCTTTTCACTTCTCTAGTAAGCTTTAGTTTGAACGTAAACAAAAGAAAAGTTGCATAAAATAATTTGATGAGGACAGAGTGCTTATCTTTTGACACTCATTTCACACAAATTGCAAGCTTTCATTTCCCCCCTCCACCCTGGTTCAGTGCCTGAGTGTACTGAACATTTTTCCAGAAGCTGTATTTAGTCACTTGTTTTTATTTTCACACAGCATCACAAAAATCAGCAACCTCTGTGCTAGGGCTTATATTGCTAGGGAGGATCATGCTAGTTTGAGAAAAAGACAAAGTGATGCGATTGGTTAGCACCATCTGATGTCCTAGAAGGCACTGGTGTTGAGGGTACAGAATTGAGCAGAAAGTGGATTCACAATGGTTCTGAAATCAGCACATTAATAGATATCCCTTCATTGATCTGTGACTCCTAGTTACATCACCAGATTTTCCCTTCCAAGTGGAAGCTGAGCAGTAAGAATTGTAAGCCAAGGTCCATCTGCCAGGGGGTTCACTGTCTCCAGTCACTTCTCTAAGCCAGCTCTTTGTTTATCCCCCCACACACTTCTTCCCTGTGTCAGATAACGATACTACTCATTTGTGCACTCCTTTTATCCCAGCTTCTACACAGCTGAATGTGGGACTGGATGGAAGTTCTGTCCCTCAACCCACAAAGTGACATTGTAGAGCCTTCAGCCCTAGACCTGGCATAAAGGATATCACACTAGGTGTGAGTAAGTGTAGTTGGTCCATTTCCTACAATACCCAGAAAGAAATTACATTAGGGGTAATACAACTGCCTAGCCCTCCCCCAGGAGAGCACACATGGCATGTATATCTAGGCTAAGCCTTTCCAATAGCAGCCCTCCTCAACCTCTGTCATGCTCCCTGTGATTCCCATCCCCCTACCCCCAGAAAAAAAAGACACCTTAGAGATTTCAACAGGTTAATACATTTTATTCTCAGCACTTGGACGGCCATTGATCCAGCTTTACTATTCTGGAGGACAGCATCCCATGTGCGTTGTTCAGCTGCTCTCCCCCAGGGTGTGCTTGTCAAACAGGTACTCGTCCATGCCATCGTGGGGCACTCCCAGGCACATCAGGTTGGTGAAGTGGGCTCCCAGATGTTTGATGGCCTTCACCTGCTTCTCCAGGTAGTCACACAGCTGCAGCTAGAAAAAGGAAGAAAATTAGAAGATGGATTTGTTCCACCTAGGATAGCACCTTTGCATTTCAGTACACATAGCTCACCACTGCAAGGTTATGGTGTCATGCTGAGTTATGGGATCTTTGTCCCTCTGTCCTCTGAGGAAAACCCTCAGACTCTTGCATGTTGACACTTGTATGTTTGAGCTAACTAGTATTGTTAGCAAACAACCCTTCTCACAACCACAGCTGAGAACAATGTTCTCTAGTTTGAAGGTCGTTCACCAAGGGAAGGAGATAGTAAGCAACTTGTCTACATGCCCAAAGAAGTCTGACACAGTTGCAGTAGAAGGGGCTTATGCCTAAGCATGTCACCATCTTAGTTCCTCATCTCCCATTCTGGGGCCTCTGGACACCAGAGATGATTCTGCTGCAGCAAAGCAGCTGGAGGGAAGATGTTTAGCCAAAATAGCATGTAACCTTTCTACCCCTCTGAGTTGGCAGCAACAAGGGCCGGGTTCAGTATCCAGGGGTTCTGTTTCAATAACCCAATGCCAAACCAGCTCGAGCCCCCACCCAGTGACCTGGGAAAATCTTACACACACCCCTAGGCGCCTCAAAGAGGCAATGCTTCCCCTCTCGCAAGCACAGAGTCTCGGTGTAGCAGAAAACGTTCAATACATGAGATAAACAACAAACACTAAATTGGGAAAACACCTCAACTAGAGTTCATAGACTAAACCGTGAGCAAAGACCCACCCCAGGAAATTGGGCTGTGTCCTCTTTCCTGGGCTCTTGAGTCCAGCAACCCCCAAATCACCCACAGTCCCAAAAGTCCCACAATCCAAAAGTCTCTGTCCTGGGTCAGTGCGGCCCCAAAGTTCGAGAGTTTATCTGCAGAGGTCCCTCCCCCCAGCCTGAGTGGAAAGGGGCACCTTACATGGTCCGGGGCCAACTGCCCTGCCTCTCCGTGGGTTCTGCTCCTGCCTTCTCCACGAACTGCTCTGCTTTACCAGCCGCTCCACTCTGCTCCTCCAGCTGTCCTCACAAACTGCTCTGCTCTGCTCCACCAGCTGTCCCGTGAGCTGCTCCAGTTGTCCCTGCAAACTGCTCAGCTCCGCTCGCTCTGTGGGCCACTCCACCCATCCCACAGCTACTCCACTCTGCCAACCGCTCTGCTCCACCAGCTGTCCCGTGATCCACTCCAGCTGTCCCCACAAACTGCTCCACTCCATCAGCTGTTCTGTTCCACAGTATAGCTTCAGGCTCCACCATTAGTTAACACAGTACTCAGTGCTCTCAGCTCCGTGATTTCAGCTCTTTAGTGATTTCAGCTCATAGTAGGGGAGGCCCATTGCTAGTGCACCATTAGCCAAAAGTGAGTTCAGCTCAGTAACCTGTATCTGGATTCTTAAGGGAATAAAAAATCAACTCTGACATTCCACAGTGGAGAGAGGAGGATGTGTAATTGGTGTTTCAGGCCCACACAAGGGGCCCATACCATCAGGTACACACACCAGTCCCCAACCTCTCTCCCTTCATGGGGTTTTAGAACCCATGTCCCATGTTTAGCAAGTACCACCCAACTGAGGTTGAGTCATCTCTGTCACAAAGCAGTCCCACAGCTCCCCATTCACACAATCAGGGTGACAAACTTTTTTTTTCCTGCCCCCAATAACAAAGAAATTGGGGGTCCCAGAGCTGTTAAAATAACCATCCCAGTCTGCTGTGGGCTTATGCTAAGTGGAGGGTGGATGCCTATGCAAATCTTTCCCCATTCTTTGAAATTCTTGGAATTCTTTCCACATTCCCTACAATTCACCACCAGATGTCAGGGTAGCACTCATCCTGACTCTGCTTACAAGCATAAGGCAAGACTGAAGTGATTGTCAGCTACAGAAGAGGAAGAGGGCAGGAAAGCCCCTGGTGGACCGTAGAAAACAAGAAAACACATCCTAAGTTGTTTTACAGTCTCTCCTACACAAGAAAATCCTTCACCCACCCCCAGAGGAAAGAGTTCTCTTTAGGAGAGTGATATCTCCAGATCTTTCTTCTACCCTTGCTTCTGTACAAGAGAGTTTTCCTGAGACAGAGCAGAGTGCCCCCCAACTCCCACCATCCTCTTCAAAGCTGCCCTGCATTCCCTGCCACCATACTCACATGGGGGCCATTCTTCTCTATAGCCAGCTTGTACAGGTACAACTGAGCCTGGTTGAGAATCTTCTCCAGCTTCCAGTTCACTACAGGGCCTCCAGGTTGTTCCCCCCACTCATCCCACTTTGGTGCCTAGTCACTGTTGATCAAGACACCAAACATTTAGTCTGTATCAACTTCACCACTCACTGGAGATACAGTGACCCACAGCCTGCTCCTCACCCTGAATACCTCTCCTTCCCCAGGCCCTGGTGTCCAAGGGTCCATTCCTTTTGCTAGAAACTGTGCTGTTTGTTGTTGGGGAGGGGGGCTTGTGCTTCTCATTCAGCACAGAAGAATCTTTCAAGAACCCAAAATTCCACAAAGGATGGAAGTGCCCTTTCCTGGGCAGCTCCAATTATTGCTTTTACAAGAGAAGCTTAACCAATTCTTGGCAGAGATTCAATTTCCACTACCAAAGTGTGAAGAAGTTGCAGGAGCTACTTGGGGCCAGAACCTCAGCGATTGTAAACTAGCATAGCTCCAGAGTTATATCAGTTGTGTACATATCCCATTGACTGATCTGCAGTACCATAACCCCAATGTTGTTACTCCAGGCATGCATATTTCCCCTCCACCTCTGACAGCTTATGAGGAGGAATTAAGATGTTTTCAGGAACAAATGGGTGATGTTTATACATATTTGCCAGACACAGTAGCTTTGCTAGTATTGTAGCCCTCTACTGTCAGATAACCATCCAAGTTACTTATTGTCTCCACAGTTTTCTTCTCTACTATAATAGGAGATACTAGATCACCTTTTCCATTATCCCTGTGCAGAAACAATCACCATCCCTTGTTTTTTCCTTCTTGTGGATTTGAATATGCTGAAGTGCACCTGTGCAGGAACTACACATTGAGGTCACCCACTATTGATTTTGTCCCAAACGTATCTACATACTTCAACTTTCCTTCTCTTCCTGTAACCAGGGCTGAAGTAGTTCAGCAGCTGGAGAGTCTGCTGTAGTTAGTTCTGGGTGGAGGACTAAGTGGTTTGTCATCAGTGAGAAACCCTCCATTTGGAGGATAAGCTTTTTAATTATGTTGAGAGAGGGGCTGACAAATTAGTTATTTGGAAGAGAGGTTGTCACATGAACCGGTAGAGGGGCGGGGGAGGAAGAAGAGAGAAAGAGGCAGGATTAGAAGGAAGAAATAAGGATAGAGCCTTAGCCACAAGGTGCAGACCACTATTGCCTTTACAAGTCTAGATTTGGGCCCTCTGAAGTGGACTTTCAGGTAGAAGATTTGAAATGTGTTGCAAGCAGAGGAAAGGCTTCCCCTCCCTGGTGCCCAGACCATGGGAATCACTCTATATTGCCTCTACCCAATTCCTTGTCTTAACATCCAAAATAGCCAGTTCAGTCTACTGGATGAATCCTATCTTTTCTTCCTGTTTGTTCCAGGACAAGTGATAACCAAGTGGTCCAAAATCCCATTGCATACACCGAAATCACCACACAGATTCTAGATGAGGAAGTTTTATTGTCAGCACTTACTCAATAAATCTTTTGATTTGGGAATGGAAAGGCCCATATATTCAATTGCACTTTGCAGCTGTCAGTGCAGACTTCAGCTGCTGTGCTCCAGGGTGAGCTTGTCAAACAGGTACTCTCCCATGCCATTCTGGGGTACTCCCAGGCGCTTCAGGTTGGTGACATGGTCTCCCAGCTGCTTGATGGCCTTCACCTGCTCTTCCAGGTAGTCAGTCTCCAGGAAGTCACAAAACTTCAGAAAGAAGAAACCAGAGAGACTAAGCCTTCCTACTAAGTACATAGGAACTAGAGTTCTGACTACCTGACATTTAGTCTCACAGATCTTAGCTTACCAACTGTACACATTATGCACAAGCAGGTAGAATGAGTGAACTGGAGGATCCTGGAACTAGGAAGAAAGGTTTCTCTTCCTTAAATTTTGAAGCATAAAAGAGTGCAACACCTCAATGGCAGTTTACATGGAATCAGATCCCCTAAATCCACCTCAAGTCATCATTAAACAATCCATGCAATGGAGAAGTATTAGAGAGGATTTCATACTGGTGACAGTCTTTGAATTCAACCAGGAACATTCTGTATAGTGTAGGCAGGAAATATCCCAGAGTGGATGCCACTCATTTATTGCACAGCAGTAGGTTAAGAGCACTGTAAAGGACATGGGTACAGACATATTTAGAAATAGTGTCATGTTTTGCACCTCATTTAAGTTCTACATTCAATGCAGTAGAAAACCAGCAGAAAGGTGAATTTTACATGTTTGCCCCCTCAGTTTAGGGCTTTCCATTAGCAAGCCATTGGCTTTTTCAGGAGGGCTCCTCTCCTGTTATTCCTGTCCTGCTAGGTCCAGGAATCCCTTGGGCCACTTTCACTCTAATGAGGCACAACTGTGACCGTGAGAGAACATGTTGCAGTAGCTAGAGCCTATCCATGAGAATTGTAGCCATTGATATTTTGCTGCTGAATTCAGAAGGGACTTCTTTCAGGAGGCTGACTGATGTAAGGGGGAGAGTGGGCAGAAAACACTGCTACATATAGGTGCATGAACTAGGCCCTCACTTTGAAAGGGTGGCTTTAGCCCCTATCTGCTACAGGTATATCCCCATATTAATTCCCACCCCAATTAGTGCTCCTCTGTGGTCTCAAAGGATTGAGGAAAAATAGCTTCTGTAGTGATGGAAGCCATTTTAGAAGTGGCATGGAAAGTGAAGGAAGAAAACTGGGGAACTTAAACACCTCATTCTGTCACACTGTGTGGCCAGAAAGGGAGAGAAGACAAAAATGTTTGAAATAGAGTGGTTCATAAGCTGAAAAAGATAAGATTTGACAACTTCAAAACTAATAGTTGTAACTTTCCAGGAGAAAAAAAAAAAAAAAAAAAAAAGTGTTCCTTTACCAACATGCTGTTTTTTCCAAAACAGGAATTTATTTTTTTTTTAAATCTGAGTTTTCAGAATGGGAGTTAATGGACTTTGCCAACTACAACCTCCATTCCTCCTGCCAACTTATACTCACATGAGGATCATTCTGCTCTGTAGCCACTTTATGCAGATCCAGCAGGGCCTGGTTCAAGGTCTTCTCCAGCTGCAGAGCATGCTGCAAGACCTCCAGGCTGTTTCCCCACTCATCCTGCTCTGGCTTCTGTGAAATAGCCACCAAGAAGGTTAGTCACAACCCATACCTGCTCTAGCTCTACTAATGTCTAGGCCTCAGTGGGGAAATCTGTCCTGCTGCTCTTCACTCTATTTTCTAGTATTGTTATGGCCAATATGCCAGTAGTCCCTTTGCAATGTAGGTCATTAATCCCTTTGCTACTAGTAGTCTCTACCAACACCAATACTACAATTCTGGAAGAGGCATATTTTATGTGATTTCAAGACATTTACAGCTAATTGAGTTAGCCTACCAGGACAGGTTAATACTAAGCAACAGCTCTCCAAGCTCATTCCCTCACTATGCCTCTCATGCCTATGTCTAGATAGAAGAGGCATCACAAGCATTCTAGTCCCCTGTCCATAGGGTACACCCTGCATAGTAAGCCCATCACCTAGCTGACTTGATAGTGTGTCCATCTATTGGAATTTGTTACACAAAGCAGAAATGTATGATCCCAAGCAGAATTTGAACCCTTTCCGTACAATACATCAGCTTTGATTCCAGTAGTCCTCCCTAGAGGATCTTATGGATCAGATACTACACTGAAGTGACTGTGTTCCCCATCCCCTCACCTCTAGGTCCTGCAGGACAATGCGTCCCCCTCGCTTGTTCTGGTATTGCAGGAACTTCTCTGCATGCTCCCTGTGCTCATGGGACTGCTCCATGAGGAACTGAGCCATATGCCTCAGGGCCACATCATCACGGTCAAAGTAGCAAGACTGGGAAGAAGTACAAGATAGACACATCCAGCCAGGCATTGAGATATTAAAGATCTTTGCTAGTGCAGAACTCAGTCCATACGGGCTTTAAATACCACATATAGGTATAATCCAATAGCAGTACTACAGGGTTAACAGAGTTTTAGTCCCACCTCTGAAACAGTCTCAGATTTCCTTAGTACTCTTGTACAACTCCATCTCTGCAAAAGCATTTACCCAGGTGAAATACTACAATCTTTGAGTAAGCATTTATATTTCTATTACAAAGAAGCCTCAGCTACTTCAAAAAAGTTTTACAAGAGTTTGTTATACCATTTAGAGTAATAGGGTCTTATTTTCTGTTTTCCATTTCAGCTAAGAACACCTCTGACTCACCATAGACATGAAGACATAGCTAGCACGCAGCTCCAAATTCACAACACAGTTGATAGCAGCCTCACACTCCCGGTGGAAGT
The DNA here is from genome assembly GCF_007399415.2 of Gopherus evgoodei. Taxonomy (NCBI): domain Eukaryota; kingdom Metazoa; phylum Chordata; order Testudines; family Testudinidae; genus Gopherus; species Gopherus evgoodei. Next base: position 11,879,598 of record NC_044333.1, on the reverse strand, counting down.
TCTGGCGCACCTGAGACTCCATTACAGCACTTCACAGAAGAAAGGATAACAAGCACTCACCAAGCCCTATCCACACACTGCCAGAACAAACCACCCCAGAGAAGACATGGAAAGTGTTTTTCTCACAGCTGGTTTTAATATTGTCTGGAGCATGGTGTGGGTGTGATGGGTAGCTTCTGCCATCCAACGGAAATCCCTTCCGCCTCAAGGAACCAATCAGCAATGTATTACCACAGCATGACTCAGCAACTGGGCATCTGCTGCTCTGAAACAAGGTAGAGTTGCTGAGCTTTGTGGATGTTTTCCTCCACTAGCATGGTCTTTTGGGGCACTGAAATAATCTCTAGGTTCCCATTTCAGGACCTGACTGTTACTGGAACCAGAACACTCCTGCATAGAAGTGAATAGGAAATTAAAATGAGAGCAGATCCTCTGGAGCCTTCTTGCATAGAAAATTAAAGATAAGGGTATTAGCCTCTCTGTTCTGTATTGATGGGTGTAGACAAACTCTGGCTGTAATAACTCCATTGTGATTTCCTAACATCTATCTTTAGGGTCACTCTGTTCATTGTTAGAAGAGACAAAACAAGCATTTGATCATGAAACCAATGGATACATAATACCATTTAGGTTTTATTAATAAATAATGGCTTATGTCTGTTGCAGAGCCAGTATGGTTCTTACTAGTCCCTGAATTCACTACCAAATACCAGTAATTCATGCCTATGTGATGCATCTTGCAGCAGATGAAGTCTGTGTCCAGCAACAGAGAGAGAATGGATGGTTATGTGCCTGAGTGACAAGGCCAAGCAACAGCAGCATTTATTTATCCATAGCTGTAGGAATGCATGTTGCCTTACAGAAAAATGAAAGACCAGCCCCATGTCTTCAGAGTTTATGTGCTAGGGCCCTCATTCTGCAGACACAATGATGTCTGCAGAACTACTTGGTTGCTTAACCTTAAACACCCTCACTCATGGAAATCTGTGGCAAATCTGGGAATTAACCCAGAACTTTTGAGTTCTATTCAAATGCTGGACACACACAAACCATCCTTCCTCTGTTGCCTAAAACATAGAAGGACAGCTTACCCAAGTGCTGCAATTCCCAGCAGCCAGACAAAATGAGGGGCAAGTGCTATAGAAGAAAGAGATTCATGAAAATTTAGAATGGGCAATAAGATTAATGATGTTCTGCACCACTTTTTGTTACTCAGCAGCGACAACCAGCCTCTTGGTGCCAATGTAGCTCTCCTACTGGATAGCTAGAAGCCACTTGCCTTGTTTCTTTATCACAAGGAGGAAAGAGAAGGTAGACATTGCCTATTTGTGAAAAATTGAGTAATTCTGTGTTCTATAAGGTCAAAGTTACTCCTTTGTCAGACCAAAGAGAATGTCCTTTGTTGTGTTTGCAACGTGTCTTATGGAACTACATGTGACATTGTGCTGTCTATATGGTTTTATAAAAATTTAATGATAAATGAATATAATGTAACAGAAATATGCTTCATGCTAAAGGTCTCTTGTAAGGTATAATTACAAAGCTTATAATCTACTAAGTGTAATCATCCTATTTGTATAAATGTACATTCCTGTATCTGAAACTAGAAATATGAAATAAAACTCTGAGGGCCTATTGTAATTATGCAAAGTGTGGGCCATTAATGGTGGTTTGGAATCTTGATGACTCCCATTAACTAGGACCATTGTCTGCAAATGGCTGTGTTTTACCTGTAAGTCTTCCTGTATACTGGCAAGTGGGTAATTAAGTCTTGAAGTGACATGTGATCATGTCACCTGAACTGGAATCCATTTTTAACCTGGTGCCTTTCCATTGAGAAGGAGGGGGTGGGAACTCAGAGAGGGGCAAAAGGATTCCCATCTTGTGCAAAAGATATATAAAGGAGTGGAAGAGAACAAGAGAGAAAAGCCATCATGAAGAATCTCCTAGCTACCATCTAAGCTGGGACAAGAGCTGACCCAGGGGAAAGAATTGTGCCCAGGCCTGGAAGGTGTCCAGTCTGAGAAAAAACTTACTGAAATGTCTCTGAAGGTGAGATTATCTGTAGTCAGTTTGATTAGACATAGATTTGCTTGTTTTATTTAATTTTGCTTGGTGACTTACTTTGTTTTGTCTGTTACTACTTGGAACCACTTAAATCATACTTTCTGTAATTTAATAAAATCACTTTTTACTTATTAACTCAGAGTATGTATTAATATCTGGGAGAGCAAACACCTGTGCATATCTCTCTATCAGTGTTATAGAGGGCAAACAATTTATGAGTTTACCCTGCATAAGCTTTGTACAGGGTAAAACAAATGTATTTGGGTTTAGACCGCATTGGGAGTTGAGCATCTGAGTGCTAAAGACAAGCACACTTCTGTGAGCTGTTTTCAGGTAAACCTGCAGCTTTGGGGCAAGTAATGCAGACCCTGGATCTGAGCTGGAGCAGACAGGAGCATCTGGCTCAGCAAGACAGGGTGCTGGAGTCCTAAGCTGGCAGGGAAAACAGGAGCAGAGGTAGTCTGGGCACATCAGGTGGCAGCTCCCAGGGGGTTTCTGTGATCCAACCCGTCACACTACCCTCTAGAGCTGTAGCTGAAATCTACTATTATCTCCAAGCATCATAACAAACATAGCAAGTTCCCATCAGTCAATGAGAAGGCTTGTTCCTAATTATTGATGTTCAGATGGATACTACTATTTACATGTGCAGACTGTGACTTGTCTTCATCTTACCCCCAGCAGCACTCACACTAGCGTTTAATGTTGGAAGGCAGTCAGTCTGTTTACAAGCAAGGAAAATATGTGCCACTATCTAAAGTGCACAGCAATGCATATTATGGGGGAGTAAGGTGAGTTATAGAGCACACCTAATTGTTACATGCTAACTGCCCCCACTTGGACAGTACTGGAGTGAATAAAAGGTACTTAGTTCATATTAACTATCCTCTTTCAAATAGGACTATATTCATATCAGTTAGGTACCTTTTAAGTCACACTGGCAGCATCCACACAGGGCAGTTAGTGCTCAACACGTTGGAGTGTTCTGAAATTCACACACTGCATCCTGCACACTGCTGTGCATTTTACACAAGTCCTGATGCTCGTTCAAGTAGAACCACAACAGCTAGAGCTGGGACACATTTTCCTTAGTATCCCACCCCTGAGCAGGCAGAACCAGATAGCCTGCTACCCAAACATTGTCTGGGCAGGGGTCTAAAAAATGCTGGAAGAACAACTTTGGCTAACTTCTGAAAGTCACTATGCCAAGAAACATTTCCAGGGCTAATCGTTATCTCATCTTTGTACAAGTTGTCATAAACAGATAGCTAAGGGTTAATGTCTCTTTCACCTGAAACACCTGACCAGAGAACCAATCAGGAAACCGGATTTTTTCAACCTTGGGTGGAGGGAAGTGTGTCTCTGAGTCTTTTGTCTGTCTGCCTGCTTCTCTGAGCTTTGGAGAAGTACTTTCTACTTTCTAGTCTTCTGTTTCTAAGAGTAAGGACAAAGAGATCAGATAGTAAGTTATATGGTTTCTTTTCTTTGGTATTTGCATGAATATAAGTGCTGGAATGCTTTGATTTGTATTCTTTTTGAATAAGGCTGTTTATTCAATATTCTTTTAAGCAATTGACCCTGTGTTGTATCATCTTAATACAGAGAGAACATTTGTATTTTTTCTTTCTTTTTTATATAAAGTTTTCTTTTAAGACCTGTTGGAGTTTTTCTTTACTTCAGGGAAATTAAGTCTGTACTCACCAGGGAATTGGTGGAAGGAAGAAATCAAGGGGAGAGCTGTGTGTTGGATTGCTAGCCTGATTTGGCATTTCCTCTGGGTGAAGAGGAAAGTGCTTTTGTTCCAGGATTGGGAACGGAGAGGGGGAATCACTCTGCGTAGTTTCACAGAGCTTGTGTCTGGGTATCTCTCCAGGAGCATCTGGAGGGGGGAAGGGAAAAAGGATTATTTCCCTTTGTTGTGAGACTCAAGGGATTTGGGTCTTGGGTCCCCAGGGAAGGTTTTTCAGTGGGACCAGAGTGCCCCAAAACACTCTAATTTTTTGGGTGGTGGCAGCAGTACCAGGTCCAAGCTGGTAACTAAGCTTGGAGGTTTTCATGCTAACCCCCAAATTTTGGACGCTAAGGTCCAGAATCTGGGAATAAGGTTATGATACAAGTAAGTAAACCTTGTTGTCAAGATAGGGACAAGAAAGTGTAGATCACATTGTCTGATCTGTCACTTTGTGCAAATCAGAAGTATGAGATACCTATGGATGTTTCCTTCAGCGTTAGTCCCTCTGCCACACTGCAGCTACAGTGAGCTTTGAGACACCAGACATAACTGCTTAAAGAGCACACATCGCCCCAATTTTTTATGTGGAACAGGAGCAGATTAGTTGAGTCATTCTGGTTTCATTCCTGAAGAGCTAAGTAGAGTCAATGATTACAGTATGGGGAGAAACTGCTTATATTGATTATCTGTTAAAAAGACCAAAGGGCCTAGCCAGAAGAGGTACTGGTCATTCGACTCTGAGGTCACACATTCTGTTCAGGCCAATCTTCTCCTGTTACAAAGGGTACAGTGGGTCATATCCCACTGTGTTAGCCTGTGGCACAACCTAATGCTGATAGCTCATAATGAGCCAAGAGGTTGAAGCATCACTAGGTAAACAACAGAGGCTTAACAGTCATTCCATTGTCTCAGGTGTAGTCATGTCAGCCCTATCCTCTGTTTGGAAAGTTCAGGACACTTAACAGCCACTCTGCTTCCCACAATGTTTACTTCAACCTTGCCACAGGCCAGGCATTGCCATTATTAGTCTCCAGTGCTCAGCATTACTCAGATATATTCCCAACACATGCCCCTTGCATCCTTCTCATGCAGAAGCTAGACTGATGCAGTATGTTAACAGTGGAAGCTAGTTCATCTCTGAGAAGCAAGATTTATTTTTTGATGGTAGAGAGATAAGTCTGTCTTACATTTATCTTATTATGAGATCATCTAGCAACAGCTAAATACTGTCAAAGATAATGGACTCCTAACCTAAGTTCAGGCCTCTCTTGTTCTTTTAATTAACAAATACATAAGAATCTGTCTCTGCAGCCAAAGCTGACAAAAATTGTTTTCACAGATCTTCTGTCCTTTCCCAGAGTCCTACTACTTTGATCGTGCTGACATAGCCCTGAGGCACAGGGCCCAGTTCTTGAAGGAGCAGTTTCCTTCATAAGGACAGGGAGCCAGCAGGGAGGTTCCTGAAATATCAGAACAAGCAAGGGAAGCAGACGGGTGCAACGTCAAGGTTCTGTTGCCTTTAATCCTTAGCTTCCTTTTCTGATTCTGTAATCACATGCAGGAGCATTCAGATTAAGAGTTAAGTGCACTGTTACAGGGTAAATCAAGCCACTTGGAGAATTTAAGACTTCGGGCTGGTTTTAAGTGAAGTATTCAGAGTAATGGTAGGAATTCTAAAAGAGGGTGGGGGGAAAATCCATACACTACACTCAACACTCAACAATTAGATAGGTCTGCTGGGTTATTGGCACCAACCTGGAGGTACTGGCAGCCTAGTTCTCACCACATGGCAACAGTACCAAGTCTATCACCTCTTTAAAACCACTGTAGTACAGCCAGATTGTCTGTTGGTCCATTTCTTTATTGCAGAGAGTTTCAGGATTGTCAGTAGGTGATGTAATCAGGTCCTAATTACTCCCTTGGCATAATCAGACTTCCTAAAGTCATTAAATAGATCCTCCCCTGCATATAGGGGGAGCTTCTGCCCCCCTACCCCATAAGAAACAAAGTGGCTTATGTAAAAAGCAACAGAGTCCTGTGGCATCTTATAGATTAACAGATGTATTGGAGCATAAGCTTTCGTGGGTGAATACCCACTTCGTCAGGTGTGTCTGACGAAGCGGGTATTCACCCACAAAAGTTTATGCTCCAATACATCTATTAATCTATAAGATGCCACAGGACTCTCTGTTGCTTTTTACAGATCCAGACTAATACAGCTACCCCTCTGAAAAGTGGTTTATGTTATTCAAAGACAAGTACAGGCTTGGGGATTAGAGAATTTTATTCTCAGCATTTAAGGATTTGTCAAACTATTCTTTGCCCTGGATACAAGGTTCCAGGGAAGCATAAGGCATTCCGTGTCTCTGCTGTACCATTCAGCTGTTCTCCCCCAGGGTGTGCTTGTCAAACAGGTACTCTCCCATGCTGTTCTGGGGCACTCCCAGGCACTTCAGGTTGGTGAGTGGTGAGGTGATCTCCCAGCTGCTTGATGGCCTTCACCTGCTCCTCCAGGTAGTCAGACTCCAGGAAGTCCTAGCTGTAGAAGCAGATGGGAGGTTTAGGGTATTAGACTGACTTCTGCTCTCCAATATTCAATACCATGGATGCAGTGAGCCAGTGGTGCACGTACATAGTTACACAAAGCAGCTTTCACTGCTGGTTAGTGTGAAGTGTCCAGTGCTGTACAGTTTTGACAGACCTCCCTGAAGACTGGGAGTATGGTTTTGCTTCACAGGTTTCAGGGGGTATGAACCTTATCTTTATGCACTTCATTTGAACAGAAGTGATCACTCATCAGGTGCATAGCATGGAAGCTGAAGTGATTGAACAGAGCTACAGTTCCAGTATGATAATCTCTCTAGTAAAAAAGAGGCTACTCTGTTATTTGCGCACAGATTAGGAGACAGGACATTAGACAGAGATTCAGTAGCACATTCCATTTATAACCTCAATAAACCAACATGAAGAGCAGATATGTATGCTGTTTCCAGACATGCTTCGCTAGAGTACTGCTACCTGGATTGAAAGCCAAGGACTTACTCTCCCACACTGGGCAGCACATCCAAAACAGGGGATAGTGCATATTCTAGTCCTGGCCATACTCACATGAGGGTCGTTCTTCTCCATAGCCAGCTTGTGCAGGTCCGGTAGGGCCTGGTACACAGTCTTCTCCAGCTGCAGGGCTGTTCCCCTACTCATGGTGGGGGCAGGGGGAAAGAGACAAGAGAAGAGGAGGGAGGGAAAAACCAGTGGTTTTCGCATGGGTCTGCTAAATCCAGGGTTGTGAGTTCAATCCTTGAGGGGGTCATTTAGGGAACTGGGGTAAAAAAATCTGTCCAGGGATAGGTCCTGCTTTGATCAGGGGTTTGGACTAGATGACCTCCTGAGGTCCCTTCCAACCCTGATATTCTATGATCCTACTCTGGCTTCTCTAATACCAGCCAGAATAGCATAATAGATCCTCAACATTCTTAGAAGAAAATCTTACATACAAGTGAGGACAGGTTAGGATGAGAACTGGCAAGAAACACTTTTCCCATCTCTCTAAATTTTCCAGTTCTGCACTGGGATGAAACTGTGGCCATCTGAAATTTCATAAAACCAAAGGAAAAGACGCAACTTAGAATAGTCTGTAGCCTAGTGGTTAGGGCACCTATCTGGGATGGGGAGGACTTGGCTCTGCCCAGTTTCTAGGGCCCTAAGCAATAGATACTAGGATAATAGCTACTCTAAGGGCTGGTCTACACTACGGGGGAAAATCAATCTCAGATACACAACTTCAGCTATGTGAATAACATAGCTGAAGTCAAAGTATCTAAGATCGAATTACTCACCGTCCTCAAGGCACGGGATCAATGTCCGCGGCTCCACATGTCGACTCCGCAACTCCGTTCGGGTTGGTGGAGTTCCGGAATCGATATAAGCACATTCGGGGATCGATATATCTCATCTAGATGAGACACGATATATCGATCCCCAAGCAATCAATTGCTACCCGCCAATACAGCATGTAGTGAAGACATAGCCTGAGTTGTGCTTGGTCTTCTGCTAGAAAGACTATTCTAACAAATGTTTTGTCAAAACCCATACTTTGAAACAGAAACTCAATCACTTTTCAATGAAAGCCCATTTAGAACAAACCATGTAATGTAACAAAGTAAAAATCACACATTTCCTTTGCTCATACTTGTCCATACTAATCTCTCAAGGCTTAAGTGTTTTCTAGTGTGGATGATGCATGTTCTACTACTAATTGATAGCACTGCTAATTACTTCACTGCTAACCCCAAGCCTACCATTCACAGCTCAGATATATAAGTAGAGCAGTTAGGAATTTAATCCTGTGCTCTGGAAACAGTTTTACTCCTGTGGCACTAAATAATAAAGTCAAGTTAGATCCTTAGACTTCTAGTTTGACTTGCTTATGTAGCAAAGCTCTATGAGAAATTCCTTTTAATATCTCAATAGCCTTAGATTTCTGCAAACACTTGATCATATTTTCCCTTCACATGGCTAGAGAAGAGAAACCCTAATAGAGACTCCATTTCTCTGACCTCCAACCACACATGGTTAGGGACTTAGTTGCTCACTTTGATGTCCTGTAGGTGAATGTGCCCCCCTTGCTTGTTTTGGTAGGTCAGAAACTTCTCCGCATGCTCCTTTTCCTCATGGGACTGCTCCTTCATGAACTGAGCCATGTGCCACAGGGCCACATCACAGTCAAAGTAGTAGGACTGGAGAGACAGGGAAAGCAGTGGTGATGATTTAGGATATTTGGATTGTGGTGGCACCAGGAGGCACCAGCTGAGATTATGGGATGTAGGGTCTATAAAAACACCTTCCTGCCTCAAAGTTTGATAGGCAGCTGTATAGGATCTTACAAGTAAAATGTTACTCCTATGTTGGAAGTAAGGAACTGAGGCACAATGAGCTTAAGGACAAAGTTTTCTGAAGTATTTATGTGACTGACACTTTAGTCCCAGAAAAGGATATCAGTGGGATTTGCATGTTTCAGAAGATTTGCCTTAAAATGTCCCTCTTTAGTATCACCAAATTCCTGTGTTGGAGAACCAGAAACTGAACTCACTTTGATTAATGCATTGCATTGGACTTGAGCTTAGTGATATCTTTAATCTAGGTCACCCTTCAAATAGCAATAGAGCTATTACCATCTCTTTCCCCATTTCAGGCCTTTAATAACTTCCCCCAAGTTTCCTATTAGCTCCATACTAGAAGTTTCAGAGTCACAAAAACTCATTTTGACAGCTGTATATAACACTCTAGTTTCTAAGGACATTCTACACTACCAGAATTTCTTATTGATGGCTTTAAAAACTCAATAGCCTTAGATTTCTGCAAACACTTGAGTTCTAACATACAGTGAAATATGATAATGCTTTTGTAAAACAGGCACTCACCCCGGACAAATAGACATTAACTAGCATACAGCTCCATGTTCACCATGCAGTTAATCACAACCTCACACTCAGAATGGAAGCTCTGATTCACCTGAAACTCCATCACTATACCTGTGGGGTTGGACAACGAAGGGAAGGGAAGGGAAGGGAAGGGAATGTAGCAAAAATTTTTAACAATAGCAAGCACACCTAGAGCAGAGGTACAGGTCAGAGCCCAGGTATAAACCTTTCCTAGGCACAGCTGGCATTAATACTGTTCAAAATAGGGCGTGGCTATGACTGGCAGCTGCTGCTCATTAGAAAGTCCCTTCCTCACCAAGCCATTGCAGATGGGTGTGTTTAATGGATTTCACCACTGAATGGATGATTTAGCCGTATGACATCTACAGTTAAAACCATACCTCTGACAAGAGCTGGGGAGAAGGTTAGTGCTATAGAATGCTCCTGCAACTGGACATTCAGCCCATTTGAGGGGAGTGGGGGTGTTGGTTGGGTTTGTTTTGTTTCCTGGCACAAGTTAATTTACAAACAGATGTGGTTTCATCTCACTAGCCTGTAGAGATTACAAGACACAGAAAATTGCAGGGAGGAGGTGATATCAAATGTGTCATGTACAAACGTCACTTACTCTAATCCCTGCTGAGGCCTTTCAGAGCTCTTTACATATTAGAAGCTTGGCCTACTATAGGAGTTCCCTCCCAGAGCATTCATCTCACTCTATTGAATCCCACCATCTGCGATAACAGAGGCTGGAGCATGGATATATCAAATTAACAGTGACAAAGACATGAAACCAGACAGCTGCTCCATTGCTCTCAGTCAGTGAAAATAGAACAGGGCAATTAGGTACACGTCCATTTCAGCTAGTGGGGTTTTCCCCCCACTGAACTGTCTTCTTTAGATGCCAATAGGGCAAAACATACTCTGTTCCAACTAGGAAGAAGTGTTAGAGTCTATACCTCCCTCCCTTCAGCTGCTATTGTTATGCTCACACCTACACAGCCCTTATTAAAATGTATTTATTACTTTGGAGAAAGGACCCAGCTCCTTCAATAATCAGTAATTGATATACACAGCTCATATAAAGCCACACTCTCCACTCAGGTATTTGTCTCTTGTTAGCAGAGCAGCTGAAAATATTTACTGGTCAGAAATCCAAGGTGTCCACTTTCCTTCAGACCTTTCTAAGTTTTGCAGAATGTGGCTTGTTCCCGCAACAGAGCTGTATTATCGCTAGTTCACACATGCACCACAGGAGTAAACCAAGTCATTGTTACACCTTTTCTTATCAAACCCTTTCAATTCTAGGAGTCAAGCTCTGGCATGTAGGAAACTGGCCTTCTGCACAACCCACAGCAACCCTCAAGAGAAGCTCATTGAAAGAATGTTTAGGTAGCAGTACAACTTGAGCCTGTACAGAAGAGGGGAAGTATATGAAATTGGTCAGGTGGGAACGTTTCTGCATTATAGCAAAGACTTAACCAGCTTGTCCCCGCTACTTGTTCACTAAGAGTTGTCTGCTTCTTCCCAAAATGTTGTCTGTTTATAACTGCATGCAATTTTCAGCCTTGTTTAACTAGCACCATACTTAATAACATACAAAAAAAAGCTAAAAGGAAGCCCATGTTGTCATTTATTCAAATTTATTGTCTAGCGTGTATATTAAAACTGAATCTCCCTCACCCTACTAGTGTAGCAATAGCGTCATAAGAAGTTGCCCTCCTATGCTATCTTCCCAGACACCCAATAGGTAAGAATACAGCTGCAGATCCAACAAGATGACAGGGAAAAGAAAAAGATCAATGTGATGGAAATTTCCACCACAGCAAGCAGATGTGCCATTCTTAGAGACATAGGTAGGGTGATGCTCAGTCAGGTAGTTCTCATCCTCCAGGGCCCATTCATTCATTCACACTCTGTCATAGCATCTCCATAGCTGTTTTGGAGGCAGACAAGCTTAATGTCACCTAGGTTAACTGACTATTAGCCACTCATGTCTCTACTGTCTAACAGATCCACCAGCACCCTGAACATAATTCTGTTGAACACCTCCTAAGGGAGCCCTCTGAGCAGATGAAGAATACCCCTCTAAGCAAAGGAATTCCTGTACTCATTTTACTGAAGGGGAAACTAAGGCATATGGCAGGTTAAGTAATTTGACCAAGGCCACAAGGGAATTCTACAGCTGAACCAGGACCTGAACAAATCTTTCCCCAAGTCCCAGTCCTGTGTCTTCTCAACGAGATCATCCTTCCTACCCAAGGTGCTCACCACTGCCTGATGTTGAGCTGTCAGTGATAACAATCCCCTCTCAGCATGAGCACAGGCTTCTGGTAGAAGCCAAATCATCACCACCTTGATGGTTATTGGTCTGTTAAGTCCCCCAGAGGCAGACTGCTGGAAGTATTTGGATGGCCTACAGAGAAGTTTGTGTTTCTGATGTATGACAGAAGCCTAGCTCTTAGCACAGAGTAGGCTCTCCCAGCCACCTCTGTATTGGCACCATTACACAGAAACAAGGGTGGAAGTGGGAAGGAAATTTACCTGTTCCCCAGACTCTTGCTATGTTATGCCTTGTTTAGCAATCTTACCATAGGATTGCAGTGTTTTATTCCCCCTTCCAGAACGGGGGCAAAGAGTTTATAAAGAGAATAAGCTCTCCTGAAGCCAGACTACACATTTCTGGAAGGCTGTAGGCTCATGAGTGGGGTTTAATTTGCTCATGTCTGCACTAAAGAATGAAGGATATTTTAAATGACACTTTTTCCCAGTTTGGTTGCACAATGAGCCAGGCTCAATCCCAGCTCCTTGTTACATGGCTGTGATCATCTTCAGGGCTGCAGAAGCTAACTAACCAAATGAAGGCAAAAGAGTCAGATAGCAACTCTACTCTATATAGTTGTCATAACTGAGGTGGTACCATATTTGGGCAGGGTGAAGCCCCTCACTGAAGAGGCTACCAAAAGCACCCTCTGTTGGGGACAAAACCAGACAAATAGGAGGCTAACCCCAATATGGTTTAGTGATTTAGTTCTGCAATTGATTCAGTGTATGACTCTTATGTGCTTATAGACAGGAAAACATAAGCCTGTTTTATGGCTATTTCCATAAGAAACTATACCTGAAGCCTTACTGATACATCATCTCAGTATGTTTTAATACTTAGCTCTTGTGTGGCAAGGATAAGACCATGCTTCCCTCTCGTCCAAGCTGGGTAGACTTGCTAAAAACAAAAAACCAAGCCACCACCACACCATGCAAGTGTGCCAAAAAACTTATAGTATTTCAAAGTCATACTCCAAGACTCTTAGATGTTCCCTGTTCATGAGAAGCATCTTGCTACTAGAAGATGACTAGAGCAACAAATAAAGTAGAAACCAGGTTGCTGAACAAACAGCAAGTTTTATTTTGAGGACATGCAGATATTGTAACTCAGAAGCAGCTGTAAGAGACAAAAGATCAGGACTGCATTCTAGACAGCTTCAGAGTCTGGAGCTCAGCTGCTCTCCCCCAGGGTGTGCTTGTCAAACAGGTACTCTCCCATGCCATTTTGGGGCACTCCCAGGCGCTTCAGGTTGGTGACATGGTCTCCCAGCTGCTTGATAGCCTTCACCTGCTCCTCCAGGTAGTCAGACTCTAGGAAGTCACAGAGCTGCAGGAAACAGGGATAGCTATGATGGATTTACACCTGTTCAGCACTGCATGGTTTTAATGGAGTTGCCAGCTATGCACCAAGCTGCAATGCCATCCAGGTAGTGACAGCTAGTTGCTGTCAGACTTTCAGGCCATGTCTACATCTAAAATTTTGCAGCGCTGGTTGTTACAGCTGTATTAGTACAGCTGTATAGGGCCAGCGCTGCAGAGTGGCCACACTTACAGCAACCAGCGCTGCAAGTGGTGTTAGATGTGGCCACACTGCAGCGCTGTTGGGCGGCTTCAAGGGGGGTTCAGAGAACGCGAGAGCAAACCGGGAAAGGAGACCAGCTTCGCCGCGGTTTGCTCTCGCGTTCCCGGAACCACCCAGCAAACCGCAGGGAAGGAGACCTGCTTGCTCGGGGTTCGGGGAACGCGAGAGCAAACCAGGGAAGGAGACCAGCTTCGCTGCGGTTTGCTCTCGCGTTCCCCGAACCACTCTGCAAACCGCAGGGAAGGAGACCTGCTTGCTCGGGGTTCGGGGAACGCGAGAGCAAGCCGGGGAAGGAGACCAGCTTGATTACCAGAGGCTTCCTAAGGTCTGCTGGGATACCTGCTTATTCCACGGAGGTCAAGAAAAGCGCTGGTAAGTGTCTATACTTGATTACCAGCGCTAGATCACCAGCGCTGGATCCTCTACACCCGAGACAAAACGGGAGTACGGCCAGCGCTGCAAACAGGGAGTTGCAGCGCTGGTGGTGCCCTGCAGATGTGTACACCTCCTAAGTTGCAGCGCTGTAACTCCCTCACCAGCTCTGCAACTTTCTGATGTAGACAAGCCCTCAGGGACTTGCATGAGAAGAGCATCTGTGGTCTGAAAGTCTGGGTGGGAGGGGTCAAGAGGGCATTTTGCAGCCATTTAGCTCCCACTTACTGAGACAAACTAGTAGGCATTCATGCTACAACGATGGCTCTTTCAAGTACCTGGATAGATTATAGTAGCTTGATCATACTATAGAAGAGGAGAAACATTGGTCTATGGCTTCCTCCACCTCATCCTAGGTCTCTTGTATAGATACTTTACCATACAACACAGCTTTGTCACCCTTCCCTTCATGTGTGGCTACAGGGACCAATCATTTCATGACTTAATTGATCTTGTGACCCTGCCCTCCCAGAACATTGTCTGGCTCATTCTTTTACAGTAGGTTGGGACAGTTGCTTTCCATTTTCTTATTTGCATCCATAAGAACTAGAGGGAGACCTATGAATAGGTCAGACCAATTCACTTTTGATGCCCTGACCACAGAAGTCAGACACTCCCTAGTTTTAGGGAGTTCTGGGGTCTGCAGAATAAGGATTCTGGAACATGTTCGATATAGTATTCAAACTACAGCCACTCATGAACAGCTATTCATGTCTCCTCCTCTACTCACATGGGGGTCATTCTTCTCTGTAGCCAGCATGTGCAGGTCCAGCAAGGCCTGGTTCAGAGTCTTCTCCAGCTGCAGGGCACACTGCAGGGCCTCCAGGCTGTTGCCCCACTCATCCCGCTCTGGCTTCTGTGCAAGGAAGTACCATTCAGTCTGGTCCTGCCTCTCAACAATTAGTCTCATTTATCCAAAATGCTATTATCTGCACCTCTACATTACCCAGATCCCTTCCTTGTTCCCCATCTGTCTTATGCTGGGCAATAGAAAGAAATTTGGATAATGCACAGGTCCAGATAAAAGAGCAGAGACCCCTAAGCAGGACTGTGAGGAGGATGACTAGTCCCCAGCTGCATGCAAGGCCACCCTGCTGCTAAATGGCTCCTGCCCCCTCAATTATCTGAGCCAGGGCTGGCTCCAGCTTGTCAAGCAGGTGCTTGGGGCAGCACTTTCAAGTATTGGCCAGCAATTTGGCAGAGGGTCCCTCGCTCCTGCTCAGACCAAAGGACCTCTCACTGAATTGCCACAGATCACCATTGTGGCTTGGGAGTGGGGGGCTGCTTGGGGCAGCCAAACCCCTGGAGCCAGCCCTGGTCTGAGCTCCCAGTTATTCAACTAGTCCTCCATGCTCTTGGATAATCAGCATATAGCTATACAGTATATAGCTAAAGTCTCCAATCACTGACACATGTGTTGTCATTAAGAGGTTCCCCTCCCCATCCTCAGTTACAGAGAAAGCAAAGTATAGCTAAACACAGGGGAAGGGGAAGAGGATAGACAAAGTTTGTGAATTATAATAAACGCCACACCTGCTAGAGTGCTCATAGAAATGTCTATTACAAGGGGGGTGTAGACCACAGTAGAGTAATTCTAGCCCTAGACTTCAAAGAGTTTGACAGATGTGAATGAGAGATACACATCTTCTACTCCTGATCTAGAGGATGGATGATATGATAAGTACTGCATAAAAGCTGGGTATTAACAGATCTCAAAGCACATTACATGGAAGTAGATGTTATCCCTATTTCACAAATGGGGAAATTGAGGCACAAAAAGATGAAGCAACTTTCTGAAGGCCACCCACCCTGGGAGTAACAAAACCAGGAATAGAACCCAAGTTGCCAGAGTTCCATTCCAGTGCTCCACTTATAAGCCCTATATTTTATTCTTGCAGTGCCAGTGAGTCATGTTTATGACATGGAAAAAAGTTACTTGACTCCTAGAATTTAGGGCAGAAGTGTGGTCCTTCAATCTCCCCTTAGATTTGTTTCTCACCTTGATGTCCTGCAGGACAACACGCCCCCCTCGCTTGTTCTGGTATTTCAGGAACTTCTCTGCATGCTCCCTCTCCTCATGGGACTGCTTCTTCAGGAACTGGGCCACATGCTTCAGGGCCATATCATCACGGTCAAAGTAATAGGACTAAGGAAAAGGTATAAAATATTAATAGACATCAGTCATGGGACAAGGATGAACATTTTACAGAAAAACAGTTCCTTCCAGTGTGCAATAGACAACCTCAGTATAAGGAAAGTTATCCCATCTCATTCTTCCTCTGTGAGAAAGGCTATACACAGAAATTCAAGCATCTCTCTCACCAATTGAAAATGGAGTACTTACATATCCTAATAAAGCCCTCCCCTTACCCTACCAAGCAGCATTACTATTATACTTCTGATACTGCTGCCATAGGGACCCCAGGTTTTGAGTGTTTGTAACTCTTCCTTTAAAGGATGGGCTGCATGGGCAATGGCAGTCCTTACAGCCTTATACCCACAACAGTTAATGCTAGTAAGTGCCTCACAAGTCTCAGAAGTGGCCATAGGCAGAGTACAAGAATGACTTCAAAAAAAAAAGTTTTGCTATTCTCTTTCAGTGGGTGAATTTTTATTAAACATGGTTTACTTATTAAGATAATTGTTGGTAACTGAGTATGTCTATAAAGGACATTTGTCTGCTTTCTAACAGCTCTAGGCTCTGAAAAAGAGAGGAAACACTCACCAAGGACAGGTAGACATAGCTGGCATACAGCTCCAGGTTCACTATGTGGTTCACAGCAGCTTCACACTCAGCATGGAAGTTTTGGCGCACCTGGGACTCCATTCCTCTGCCTGAAGGCTTTTGCAGTAAAGTACAATCAATAAGCTAAAGCTTAAAACAACTTCTTTCCCAGCACTGCTACACAAAACCCACAACTCCTCAACCACACAAAACCTGTTCCTCTACGGCTGCTATTAATAGTGTTCAAAGCCAGGTGTGGGTGTGAATGACAGCTGTGGCTGCCCAATGGAAACACCCTTCCTCACCAAGGAACCAGGTGGGGCTGTGGGTGAGGCTGTTTCTCACTTTCCACAGGTAACATGACCTGGCCAATTAGCAGAATGACCCTGCATCCTCGGCCCTGAAGACAGGGGAGACAAATGAGGAAAGTTCAACAGACAAATCCATTTTCCCAATAGCTCTGTAAGGAAGGGAAGGAGGAGGAGTGAGGTGTTTGGAGGACAGACACTATGATGAAGGCAGCCAGATAAGTACCTAGATTCATAACTTGGGGATATACCATAGATTAGACAAAATACTCCCTGGAGTGCACATCTTTCCTATGACATTTCCAAAGGGAGGCACGCACCCTTCTATCTGAAATGTTACCTAACACAGCTGGTGTTATATGGAGAACATGGAAAGGACCTTGAGGTTTATCATAAGATAGGGCATGGGAGGAAAAGCCAAGATCAGGAAGGTCACAGCAGCAGGAACTGTGCTTTTCTTTATGTTTGTACAGAACCTAGCACATTGAGGGTATTACGAGAAATGAATAAACAACAACAAAAACTATAACATGAACAATGGGGAAAACATGGAGCTCCAGAGATCCAAAGAGAGAGTGAAGGGCCGGGTGGGATGTGGCATGTAGCAGCAGGGGCATTTGAAAGACGGTCACAGAAACAGAAAGCCAAAGGTAAAGCTGAACACAGTTCATAATATTGTACTTGAAGGTGTCAGTGACAATAAAGGGTTTTTAGTGGCCAACTGCAGCATGTTGTTCCATTATTACATTTCCAGGTGATGGGGCTAGCACAGGGGTGAGCTAAGGCAGACTCCCAGCCTACCCTGGCCCTGCGCCACCACTTCCCTGTGGCCCTGGGGGGTAGGGCAGAGAGCTCCATGCACTGCACTTGTCTACAGGCACTGCCCTCTGCAGCTCCCATTGGCTGGGAATGGGGAACTGCGGCCAATGGGAGCTTTGTGGGAGGTATCTGCAGGCAAGGGTCTGCCTGCCCTGCCCCTTCCCCCAGGGATATGGAACCAGTTGCTTCTGGGAGAGGCGCGGGACCAGAGCAGGCAGGGAGCCTGCCTTAGCCCCGCTGCCACCCCAGAGCCACTCAAGCACCAGGCTCCTCCTTCACCCCGAACCCCTGCCCTGAGCCCCATTGCACCCCAAACCCCTCCTGCCCCAAACCCTGCCACACCCTGATGCTGAGCCCCCTATTGCACCCCTCCTGTACCTTATACCTCTGCCCTGAGCCCCCTCCCACCCTCTGCATCCCCACCCCATGCCCTGAGTCCCCTTGTACATGCCACACCCAGGGCCGGTGCAACCATTTAGGCAGACTAGGCGGTTGACTAGGGCGCTGAGATTTGAGGGCTCCAAAAAGCACCCTCAAATTTTTTTTGTAAATGGTTGAGCAACTGCTGCTGCTGGGACAGAGAGGGAGTCTGAGCTGCCGGCGGTAGCTGGCAGCCCAGGGTGTCCCCTGGGTCAGGGCGCCTCCGCGGCAGCCCACAATCCAGGGGGTCCCCTGGGTCAGGGCGCCGTCACGGCAGCCAGCAGCCCAGGGGGTCCAGAGGGGGCGACAGGCAGCTCCTGTGGAGCTGCCGCAGTCGTGCCTGCGGACGGTCGGCTGCTCGCGCGGCTCCGGTGAACCACCCGCAGGCACCACTTATCACCGTTTGAAATGTTCAGTGTACCCCTTCGAAATGCTAACAAGCTTATTCAGTGAAGTTATGATGTACTTGATGCATGCTATTAGATCGTCAATTAGGCATCAACGAGATAATTTAAGAGTAAATGTCTTTTTGTCTGAAGTACCACTGAACACTAATCTATCCATTGCCCTCTCCCTCCTGTGTTATTGCTTGAAGCAGAATCCTGGGTAACAGTAATGGGGATGCTGGTAAAACCTTTTAAAATGTTTCCCCTTTATAGTGCCACATTTTTAATACAATTTTAAAATTAGATCCCATAATTTCAAGGCATCGATTTCCCCGTTTGGACAATTAAATTGCAATTGTCGGCATGAACATCCTTTTAAAGCTGGGTTTTGAAAATCTAATTTAACTTCAAAAATTAATGACCAAAAGATGGGCACGTGAAGGTAGGTAAAAGTAAGTAACCGAGGGTCTAGCATTCACTCCCAACACCGCAAAAGAGCTGAGGGATTTCCAAAGAACTCCGACACCACTACCGTGTATCATTCAAACGTGAGAACATAGTTACTACAGATAATAAATAATGAGTTACCTGGGTTGGAAATAGATCTTTGTGGATGGGAAAGCAGGAAACTTGTCTTTGTGATTACAGAATTATTTTGCTTCTGGATCCATTAAAATCATAACTGATTTTTTGCGGGAGGGGATGTGGGGAAGAAACTCTTTTCTCTACTAGGTTTGTTTATAGGCAGCTGAAAAGAAAAGTTACGGCTTTGCTCAGAACTGAAACCTAAAGGTCTCTCCTCCCTCCTTCTCTACTCTGACCCCTCTGGGCTATTCCAAGTTAATTGTCATCTAATTGCCCAGCAAAGAAAGAGATAGTGGCAGCAATTAGACATAGCCCCCACCAGTTCAGGAGTCATTAACACAGTACAAAGATATACTTCATGCTTTACAGGCACCCAGGCCTAATGAGGGACTGGGGGCAAGACGAGCAGGGCTGAGCCCCTAGGGAGTGAGCCGCAGAGAGCCAGTGCCCAGGGGGCTGAGAGGGCAAGGGGCTGCAGGGGCATCCCCACTGCTATTTAAAATGCAGATCCCGTAGTGGTACCTCTCTATGGGACAGAGCCGGTTCCTCACAGAAGCTTCTGTCCAACAGCTCTTCCTTCTGCAGCTGCTCTTTGTACTCTAGCTCCATCCATGGCAGCTGAACCCCCTGTCCTGACTGCAGCCAACCCCTCATCCCCTGCCCTGCCTCCAGTCAGCCCCACACCCCTTCCCCTGCCTCCAGCCAGCCCCTCACCCCCTGCCCTACCCACAGCCACCCCTGCTGCACCCCCTGCCTTGCCCACAACCAGCCTCACACCCCCCTGCCCTGTCTCTAGCCAGCCCCACATCCCTGTATCCAGCCAGCCCCTCACCCCCTGCCTGCAGCCAGCCCCGCACCCCCTTCCCTGCCTCAACCAGCCCCGCACCCCCTGCCCTGCCCGCAGCCAGCCCCTGCTGCACCCCTACCCTGCCTGCAGCCAGTCCCACACCTCCTGCCCTGCCCACAGCCAGTCCCACACCTCCTGTCTCCAGCCACCCCACACCCCCTGCCCTGCCTACAGCCAGTCCCTCGCTCCCTGTCCTACATGCAGCCAGCCTTGCTGCACTCCTTGCCCTGTCCATAGCCAGCCCCACACCACCTGTCTCCATTCAGCCCCTGCCCTGCCTGCAGCCAGCCCCACACCCCCTGCCCTGCATGCAGCGAGTCCCGCATCCTCTGCCTCCAGCCAACTCCACACCCCATCTCCAACCAGCTTCACATCCCCTGCCCTGCCCTGCCCAGAGCCAGCCAGCCCCACACCCTGTCAGGTTATTCAATTATTTTCATTAAATATGTAGGCTAAATAATGAAATTAATAAATTTTCAAACCAAATATGTATTAATTCTAATGAACAATGCCACATTATGCAGTATTCATTTTTGAAAGTTTATAATAAGCAATGCTCTGGGGGGAGGGGTGGAGGCAGAGGGTGCAAGGTGGAAGTTTCGCCTAAGGCGCAAAATATCCTTGCACCGGCCCTGGCCACACCCCTCCTGCACCCCAACCCCTTGCCCCTGCCCTACATTCATGGCCCTACATGCAACTTCCCCACCCCAGATGTGGCCCTTGGGCCAAAAAGTTTGCCCACCCTTGAGCTAGCAGCATAAATATGTAAGCAAGTGTTTTGAAGAAACAGGCAAACCTGGGCTGTAGGACTCCTGTGACCCACCTGCAATGATTTGATATCCAACATTTTTCTTCAATAAAAGACTACAGTATTTCCTATCTTCTTTTACTGCCTTTTATTCCAAATGGTTTCTGGCTGCATATTCATTATATGGTACAGCCCCTTCCCCCTCCGCAACCAGGGCCAGCTCTTCCTTTAGGCGACCCTAAGCAGTCCCCTAGGGTGTTGGGATTCGGGGGGCGGCATTTTGTGTGCTCCCCACAGGGCGCACGGGAGCTTCCGGTTCTGCTCCTGTTGCACTGCTGAAGAAAGACCATCTGCCGATGTGCCGTGGAAAACAGTGGCAGGCAATTGAGCAGCTCAATGACTGCCACTGTCACCTGCGGCATTTCGTCGGAGGGTCCTTCTTCGGCAGGGCAATGGGAGCAGAATTGGAAGCTCCTGCGCGCCCTGTGGGGAGTGCACAAAATGCCACCCCTCAAATTCTGCCTAGGGCACCAGAAACTTTTGCGCCGCTCCTGTCCACAACACACACCCCTTATGCCAGCATCTGTCTGCTGGCAATATATCAGGTCTGTCTGCAAATGACTGCATTTAAAGAGAGCTAGTGGCAGGAGCTACTGTCTCTCTCGCTTGTCTTACTAATTTTGATTCTCTGCCTTTCTCTTCTAAAAAATGGATCTTAGTAAGCAGGGGGAAGAATCTGATCATGGTTCCGCTCACCCCCACATCAGAAGATAAAAATGAGGAGACCCCCTTACATTCCTATGCCCCCTAGAAATGGGAAAATCAAACCATGAATTGTCTGAGTAGTTGTAATATCAAATAGTCTCTCTGTTACATTGAGTCAGCTTGAAAAGCTGACTATTATGGACAATGTTTATTTGCAGAGCTATCTTGAGCAAGCTCACAGTGTTGCACAAAGGCACCCTAACACATTGTAGATGCAGAACTCTAGGCTGCTCATTGTCAGCTGTAGTTCAGGTGCAGCTATAGAAACAGAACAAAACTGGTAACAGCTCATCCCTGCCATTCTTCTCTTTATCCCCTCTCTCAAGCCAATATCTGATTAGATCCCAATCTTCAGCACCTAAGTATTAAGCCTTCCTAAATAGTCAAGTTGGCCCTAAACTCTTGTGAGCTGGCCTATGGGGAGGAAGAAGGTTTCCTATTAGTAAGTGGAGAAAAGTGTTGAATTCTGTTCTGTACAGCAGAGGGGAGCCTATGGCATTTGGTTTACAGCTACGGTGTCCAGCATGAGCTAACTATTACAAGCTAAGCTCACCTCTAAGCACTACAAACAGCACGAAAGCTAAGCAGGCAGTGGGCTGTCCCCTCACACACTCCTTTGCCCAGCAATATGGTGCCTGGTTCTAGGTTGCAAGGAAGAGGGAACATCTGAAAATATTGATCCTTGCTGTGTACTTGAGCTGCTCTAGCAGGAAGCTCTAACTGCAGCTCTCAGAAAGCTAACACCAGAGCCCTGCACATGCGTAGAATCCATTTATGCTTTAGACTAAGAAAGTTTTGTCTTTAAAAAAAGAAGACAACCCTGTTGCACAAAGCATGTCAGACCTCTTCTGAGACAGTACATGGACAGCACTAGCCAAATGCTTTCTAGCTGCTTGCAGGGGCAGGTTATGTTACCTAACATTCTGCCCCAGCAGAATCCTAGAACAAAAAAAAATTTCAACTCAGTACCTGCAGCAATCCTTGTGAGTACCTCATTGATGACTCTCCAGTTGGTATTCCTGCAACAGTATAACAGTCTTGGGCAGTAGGCAGAGATCCAGCTTAGCTCTTAAGTGACTTTCAGATATACTTATTTGCAGGTGTAGTAGTTTCCTGTTTAGCCTACCACTCATGGGTTAAGACAGCAAAGGATGGGAATGACTATCCAGTTGTGATGGAGTGTGTTACCTTCCAGGTGTATGCTATAGTGAGCACAGCCAAACAGCATGTTACTTTATTTACAGTAATTGCTAGGGCACTCACTGGATGTGCAGCTGCTGTTAGTATGTGTGGTGTAATTAGCAACACTCATTGAAGCCAATTTAAACACACTAAGAAAGGGCAATGTCATGTTACAACTGACAGCCATGTTTTATTCACCGTATTTAGCTCAATTCTCGTTTCCTTTACATACAGATGAGCCACCAGATAAGCAATACCCCTAGAGTTGAGTTCAACTGCTCTCCTCTAGGGTGAGCTTGTCAAACAGGTACTCTCCCATGCCATTCTGGGGCACTCCCAGGCGCTTCAGGTTGGTGACATGGTCTCCCAGCTGCTTGATGGCCTTCACCTGCTCCTCCAAGTAGTCAGACTCCAGAAAGTCACAGAGCTGCAAGAGAAGCAGAGGGTTAGGAGGACTATGCTGGTTACAGATTTTTGTAGCTCAGTTGTTTCAGTCACACTTCACAGCTGCAGGCATCTCATGGCATATTCCCAAGGTGGGACCTCCATTTTCAGGGATAATACTGCCTCTGATACAGTGTTTGTCCAAAGCAATAGCACCACTGACTTTAAGCCTAGGTGAGGTGTCCAATAAGGAATTGTAGGAGGTGGGAACAAGGAACATGCAGAGTCACTGTATTAACCTCAAGCAAAGCAAAGCAAAACCCCAATCCCATTTAAGATTAGAGCTCAAGGAAGATCAAGACATACAGTCACCTTAATCCAAGCCCTAAGAGTAGGGAGAGGCAAAACATAAGCAGAGGTGAAGAGCAAAGAACTATGAGAGGTGGTCCAGGAAGGGTTCTCTCCAGTTCTTGATTTACGGCATGTTTCATCTTTACCCCCACCCACCACACCCTGTGTGATTTATTTTGAGGAGAAACTAAAGTTCAAATTCTGAACCTTTCCTACTTGTCTCTGTGCCAAAGGAAACAGCAATTGCCATTTTCCCCTTGACTAGGGAAGTCACTCACATGGGGGTCATTCTTCTCAGTAGCCAGCTTGTGCAGGTCCAGCAGGGCCTGGTTCACCCTCTTCTCCAGCTGCAGGGCACACTGCAGTGCCTCCAGGCTGTTTCCCCACTCATCCTGCTCTGGTTTCTGTAAGCCAGCAATAGAATGGAAACATTTGCACTATTAGAAATGGATCCCTGCTTCCTTCATCTAGGAGAATTACCCCATTTGCTTAGCTCCTTGCTCTGCTGAACCACAAGAGAGGCAGCAATGTTATTCTCATGCTTTTGCTTAGAAAAGCAGCAATTTTTCTGACCCACAAACACTTGAGAATTAACAAAGGGTCACTAGCTGTGCAGTTCCTCTCACAAGAAGGACATTTCAGCCATTGGGAAATAAACTACAGTAGTGTCCATTTGAAAACCACAGAGCCCAACACATGCTAGGTAAGAAGCAGGAAGTAAAAAGTTTCTTATTCTTCAAATGAGCACCAGGACAATGGCCTGATCAGGTAGTAGATTATGGCTCTTTTACAGAGGAGAAATTGATGCCTACCAGCCTATGCAGGTTCACACAGCAAGAAATGCTGAGCTACTATCCTAGAATCTTCATTCTACTCTCCTGTTTGGATAATTACTGACTCTCACCTTGATGTCCTGTAGGACAATACGTCCCCCTCGTTTGTTCTGGTATTTCAGGAACTTCTCTGCATGCTCCCACTCCTCATGGGACTGCTCCTTCAGGAACTGGGCCATATGCTTCAGGGCCACATCATCACGGTCAAAGTAGTAGGACTGGGGAGGAGGAGGAGGACAGGAAATGAATGACATTTGACAGTAATAAAGCATCACACCACAGGAAGTTTCTCACTGTGAAGAGACTATTCATGTGGCTTTCATTCTTCTGGGCAGCAGCTCTTCAGCTGTAGGGAATAGATCCTTCTCCATACCTTCACTATGGGTACCTACAACAGAAAGAAGCAAGCTATACATCTTCAGATGAATCCAGACACATAAAGAAGGACTTCTTAAGGCCTTCCCATACTCCAGAGCATACAGAGAACCTAAATCCTTTTACTTCATTCACATAGCCCAGTGCCTCACATTCCTGCAGGACATTCTCAAGGCAAACAAACAAACATACATACATACATGTAGTGTTTCAGGGCTATACAGGTGCAGTATTGATTACTGGGTTTGCAAGTCAGAAAGCTACTTAAAAAAAGACTGGAAGAGCATACCCTTTTTTCTACCAGATCCCAGCTGTATAAAGTTTGCCAGCCAGTGCTAGGTTGTAACAACTCACAGATGCTTACAGACTCTTCTTCCCACAGAAAGCTCTAAATTAAAGCAATACCATTAGACAAAAGAATCTAGTTGCTAGTTTCCACCCCATACATTTAACAGGGCTGGGAGTTGTTTGTGCTGTTATATAGACAGATCTCCCCCACCCCATGGAATCATTTTCTGACCAACTTTGCAAGTTACAAATAAGAGGAGAACCATTTCTTAACTGTGGCTTAGGAACAAGCAGTTGTCCAGCCTGAAGATATTTCACTAGCCACTGAATTAATAAAGGGAAAGGATTAGTGGCTCAAGAAACAAAGATGAACATAATGATCCTTCCTGATCTTGAAGAATCACAGTCTAAGGTTAGTAGTTTAACAGCTGATCTAGAGACCTCTAGAAAGGGAAATTTTTATCTTGTCTTAAAGTTTCTTCAGGAACAGCTACTTGGAAAAAGGTACTCAAGGGATTCAACCCAGATAAGAGAAACCTCAAACTTATTTTAGTATGAGAACATGAATGCCCTTAATGTAAAACTCACACTCAGTCTTAGATACACAGAAACACTAGAGAAGAGAGAAACACTCACCAGGGACAGATAGACATAGCTAGCATACAGCTCCAGATTCACCATGAGGTTCACAGCAGCCTCACACTCAGCATGGAAATTCTGACACACCTGGGACTCCATTCCTCTCTTTGTGAGGTTTAGCAGTAAATTAACTCTAGAACCAAAATGTAGGCAACCACTACCAAAAACAAGACCACAACCTAGGCCTTCACAGTCACTATTAATGCCCTTCTGAGTCGCAGGTGGGTGTGATTGGCAGCTGTTGCTGTCCAATGGAAATCTCATTCACATCAAGGAACCAATGAGCACCAAGGGTGAGGCTGTTCCTGACTTCCCACAGATGAAGGGATGATTCAGTAATATGATTTGACCTGTTACAATGACCACCCCTTTGGTGTATGGCAGCCTGACACAGAGTGACAAGCTCAGCAAATAAATCCAATAACACCCTGTGGGGAAGGAAAAAACAGAAGTGCTAGGGGATGTCTGGAGGAATGTTTATATAGGTGCTGAGTCACCATGATAATAGAGGCTATATAAATGCCCATACAGAATAGATACACATGAGATTAGATACATGTTCCTTGGCCTGTACATGGCTTCTCATTTCTCATGACATTTCCCAAGGAACACCAAAGCCTCTCAGGTATCTGAAATGTTGCTTAATGCAGCTCCCTGTTTTGTTCTATGGAGGACTCTGAAATCCCCTCTCTGTTCAGATCTGTCTCTAATAGGCTGGAGTTTCTCACAGGAGAGACTGTGGTAGGAATGTGCAAAGGCTGGAGCACCACAATGGAGTGTAAACGGGGATTGTGCCTTCCCTCATATTTGTGCAGCACCTAGCTCGTTATGAGAACTACAAAGGAAAAAATAACAACAGCCAAAGTACAACCGGGAGAGGACAACTCAAGCAGAGCAGTGGAGACCTAAGGGAATTGGAGGGACACCAGAGGAGCCCCAGGGATATGGATTGGAGCAGCCAGCATATGTGAAAATGGCAATGATTCCAACAAGAACAGCCATCTAGCTGTTGTTGTGGCAATGCAAAAACAGAATATCCTGCATCCCACTTATTTTGCAGAGGTCTGTTCCTCCCGGCTAATGTCAATGCAGCAAGTCTGTCAGACAGCATTGCAAGAAGTGACTGAATACTCAGAAACCCAGCTACAGGCAAAGGTGCTGGGATTAGGGGTGATGCCGCACCCTCTGGCTTTATGTGGATTCCATTATATACAGGGTTTACAGTTTGGTTTAATGGCTCTCAGGACCCCCACTATGAAACTTGTTCCACTGTCCCTGGCTGCAGGATCCAGTTTTCCCCCAAACAATCACAAGTTCAGGGCCGCTGGGAAATCCCTCCCTCTGCCATCCATATTTCTTAACCACAAAATTTGAAAACAAAATGAAGCACATCCTATAGGTCTTCTCTTCCATTCATTCCTAGGAAGCAGCTCTTAGCATCTGGAATGGATTCTGCTGCATACCAGAGCCACATCAGAGAAGAAAGTGACAGATGACCCTTTGGATGCTGCATGCAGCGGAGGGATGTAGGAGTCAAAGAATGGAGTTTCTGAATAGTCTGTAAGGGCAATACTCCATTTACATAGAATCTCTCACATATTAAGCTGCCTTGGAAATCTGTTCCTCCAAATTAAACATAGACTTAAGCAGGATTCCCTTTGTAAACAACTTCAAAGAGACTGGGAGTCACAAAATGTCCCTTGACACTGAGCAATGAGTTGTAGAAAATCAGTGACCTTGAACACGGGTGCCGGTACCAAATCTCACATTAGGGAGAGGGGGGCAGCAGAAAAGGCAAAGAGCAATACTGACCCTGTTACTCTTCCCGTTATCACAATGCTAGAATATGAGGTTATACAGAGCCTATCTTTCAATAACCATGTGTTAATCGAGATCCTCATGCGTCCATGTAGCTCTACGGTGCTGTTACTCCATGCAGGATATTTGAGGGCAAACAGGTTTCAAGCTGTCACCTTCTTTAAATCTTTAATTGCACCTTCTCTAACTTCTCAACAAAGATAATGTAATGTCTTCTTCAAAACACAGCTCTCTTTGAGTAGAAAGAGGCTATTCCAAAGGCACCTATCACCCTAAGCAAAGAAAAAAAACCCTAACAATGGAAACTAGGTTCTCTTTTTTTGTTTGTTCTTGCTCCTTCCTCTACTTTGGAAGGCAGATGCCCTAAGTGTTTGAGTCCCTCCCCCTTTTCCCCCCAAAGTAATAGTTTCTCTCTTTTACCCTGGCAAAAAGTTTTGTAGCTGTGATCCTGTCACAGAACAAAGGAGCAAGACTGCACCTTTGCCTCCTGACATGTATTTACAATACTAGCCTGAAGCAGGTGAGTAGGTACCAGCCAGAGTGAATATACATATATAGTATCCAATGAAAGGATGGTCTAAGCAGGAGAGATCTCAGAGACCACCCACATGCACAAAAATTTCCTGGCTCAGGCTGAGTAGCAAGTATATGCAACAGTGAGTGGGTCTAGCCTCAAGTAACAAAACTATCTTGGGCCTGTGTGCTCCCACAACCAGGGGGTTTCTAAACCTAGTCACACTGATGGCACAATTTCCTCAGCTATTGGGAAGCTGGGTCCACTACTCCCACACTTACAGCCTGACATCACATGATTGATGGCAGTGTTCTTGTATTATTCCTTTTGTCTTGAGCCTCTACACAACTCATTCGGGGTGTAGCTCCTCAGGAGAAGAGAGGGTGTTCTGCCTTTCCTTTATCTCTCTCTCTCACACACACACACACACAAACACACACACACACAAAATCCAGTTATCCTACCCCACTATCTCAACTAGCTAGTGATGGACCATGATTAGTAGTCAGCTTCACAGGGGCTTATCATCATTCAAAGGCATTGACTGTAGAGCACCAGGTTTATACCTATAAAGGACAGGGGTAGAGGAAACACTCATGTGGCAGCACTAGAGATAGTCCTTATCCCTTTTTGTGGGGCAATAATGGCCTCAAACTACATGTTAAATGGCACACGTGCCTATTGTGGGATGCAGCTGCCATTTATGCACATAGGATCCCTTCAGTATGATTTGATATTAACACTAGCAGCTTAACAAGTCTTCAGCTGTGACCAAGAAAGTGTGGGCTTGTAACAAACCAGGCATGGCCAACAGCCATCCATACATCATGTGACATACAGTCATTTCTGTCAGTCCCTGTTGCCAGGGGCTCACAACACTGATGAGTTTAATTAGAGCACCCTGTAAGCAAAGTCAGATGAGCCACAACAGAGCACCATATTTTATTCTCATACATTGCAAATAAGGCAATACAACTATGCACTGGTGAGGCAGTACAGTGGACTGGTTCTACACCATGAAGTTCAGCTGCTCTCCCCCAGGGTGAGCTTGTCGAACAGGTACTCTCCCATGCCATTCTGGGGCACTCCAAGGCACTTCAGGTTGGTGAGGTGGTCTCCCAGCTGCTTGATGCCCTTCACCTGCTCCTCCAGATACTCAGACTCCAGAAAGTCACAAAGCTGCAGGAGAATTACAAACAGGAGTTAGAAGCACAGATTTTTAGCCATTGCAGGTACTCATTAAATGGCATTATCTTGTGAGGGGACCTCAAGTTTGAGAGACGAACAAGTCTGTCGTTAGAGCTCTCTTACTGTCTGCAAAGAAGCCACTCTGGATCATGTCCCTGGCAATGGGGGCTGTATGAATTTTGGAAGGTGTCCCATCAGTGCATGAGAAGCTGTCCAGTTTCCTAAAGGAGCTGCAGCACAGGGCATGACATACGGTGTTGTCATATACCTATATGACAACAGACTGGACTCTTCTTCTCCATCATCTTTATAATAGAAATATTCACCCTTCCATCACACCTTGAGAAAGAAGACTTGGGAAATATGTTCTAACACTTGCCTTTTGGAAGGGCTGCCCTACATAGGTCCCCCTATGGCCTATGCTGCTTCCCAAATCTAACCCAGTTGTCCTTTCTGAACCACTGTAGGGAAAGGCAGCTTTTTCCCCCTTCTTAATCACAGTTCACTCACCCAGGGATCATTCTTCTCAGTAGCCAGGGCCTGGTTCAGAGTCTTCTCCAGCTGCAGAGCGCCCAGGCTGCTCCTCCGCTCATCCCGCTCTGGCTTCTGTGCCAGAGAACAGATTCACACCCTGCAGTGAGATACTCTAGCCTTGCTTTTCAGAAACAGCATTTTCATTTACAAAGCACAAGTTTTCATTCCTTGGAAGCTGCATTTATTTCAGTTCTCTTTCCTCATGACAGGGGAAGATAAAGCAGTTAGGTGCAGGGAAATAGCAAAAGAGAAAAGTTTCTCCTGGCCCCTCAAGGTCTGTCATAGCTCATGTACACAGTCCAATATTAGTCATTTGAAGCTCTAATCACTGAATAATGTCCAGCGCTACACCAGCTGTTGCAGTTAAAAAAAAACCCAATGTCCTTGTGACGAACTGGGAAAGTTCTTAATGTTTTCTCTGAATACTGTGTTGGTGCCTCAGTGTCCCCATGGCAGTTCTTAAGTATGTGGCAGAGCAAAGGGCCAGTGCACCTAAATGCCTGACACTCTGTCTCCTAGCAACTGATGGCCTGGGCCTCTCCTCTGCAAAGGTGCCAGCTGAAGGTGTTGGAGACAAAGGGATCAGGTGACCTCCTGGCCCGGGAAAGGGGCTGAGCAGAGAAGAGGGGCTGGGAGCGGTTGTGAGTCTGGAGCTGGCTGGGGTCAAGGGTGGAGGGCAGACCTGGGGGTCTGGCTCACTGCCCCCCAGAATGGACCCAGCCGAGGGGTCCGGTTCGCTGTATCTACAAGCTCTGTTTTAGACCCTGTTCCTGTCATCGAATAAACCTCTGTGTTACTGGCTGGCTGACAGTCACGTCTGACTGCAAAGTGGGGGTGCAGGACCCAGTGGCTTCCCCAGGACCCCGCCTGGGTGGACTCGCTGTGGGAAGTGCACGGAGGGGCAGAGGATGCTGAATGCTCCAAGGAGAGACCCAGGAGGTGAAGCTGTGTGAGCTTCTTGCCCTGAACAAGTCTGCTCCAAGGGAAAGGAGGCTCCCCAAAGTCCTGACTGGCTTGGTGGGGAGCAGTTCCAGAGCATCGCCCGGTGACTCCGTGACAGTCCTATGTTATCTTTTCTTCTTCTGCTAACTGAGGCCTCTTCTGTCACTGAGAGGCCTATGGCCGATTATGTGGAGATGACTTTTTTTGGCAAGGCCAGCATACCATGTTCTGTGCTATTCCCCTATTACTTAGCCCCTTTCCCTGGGGAGTTCAGACAAGCAGTTCCATTCTTGGATACAGAAATTCTCTCCTACCTGGATGTCCTGGAGGACAATAAGCCCCCCTAATTTGTTCTGATACATCAGGAACTTCTCTGCATGCTCCCTTTCCTCATGGGACTGCTCCTTCAAGACCTGGAGCACGTGCCTCAGGGCAGCAGCATCACGGTCAAAGTAGTGAGATTGGGGAGATGTAGAAGGTATTAACAAAGACCTTTGTCATATGATGTCAGATACCCATGGAAAAATTTCCTTCTAATACACAAAGGGGAAGTTAACTCTAAAGAGAGTTATTCCCAATTAAATCCACACAACCTAACCCATCATACCTTCTGTGTGAGGTTCATATTCATAGCAACCTCAGAAGAGCTTTTGAGTACCTGAATTTGACAATCTTCTAGACCCAGCAGGTATACTTCATTGCTCTCCTTGGGAAGTAAAGTATTAAGCAGCATATTCTTTGCATTGAGAGAGTTAGTTAATTCCCCCCATAGCCAAATTATTGTGTTTTATAGAAACTGAGATAACCCTAATTAGTTATTTAGGAGTCAGAAATTCCCACGCAGCTTTGCATACTCAGTATAGTTAGTTACCATACCAGTCCAAAAGAGGATTTAATATTACTAGAGCAACCCTTTTAACTGAAATATTTAAATGGTTAAAGGGGGTCAGGGAGAAGGCCACATTTTAACATGAATCCCAGTAACTGAAGTCAGCTTTGGAAAAAGAGGTTCTATGAACATAAAGCTCAAAGCATTCCAGTAGGCTGTTCTTTTAACCCCAACCCAACCCATTTGGAACTGACTGCAAGACAGCATTCAAGAAGAAGATGTGACATTTAGCAGGGTGTCAAGTGGTTCTACTATTCAATGTAAAAACTGATAAGTTCTATATTTTTAAATGATGTATTACTTAGGAAGTTTTAAAGAAATGGCTTCATATGTCTCTCAAGAACACTTCTATCTGCTTCCTTTGCTCTGAAAGAAAAAAACTCTCAGCATAGACAAATAGACACCACTGGCATACAGTGCCAGGTTTACCATACAGTTCACACCAGCCTCACACTCAGCAGGGAAGTTCTGGGACTCCATTCTTTCATAAAATAGAAACTTTAGCAGTAAAGTTAATCTTAAGATAACTTCCAATCAAACACTCTCACAAAATCCCACAACTCACCAACACCACAAAGCCTCTGCTTTCACAGCAGGTTTTAATGGTGTTCAAAGCCAGGTATGGGTGTGATTCACTACTATTGATGGCCTATGGAAACATCGTTCCTCACTACAGAAATCAGTAAGGACTGTGGGCTGGACTGTTTCTCAGTTTCCACAGGTAACATGACATGGCCTATTACCACATTTAACATCAATGGTGTAGGCCACACAGACAGGGGGGACAAATGAGCAAAGTTCAGCAGATTAATCTAATTCCTTACAAGGCTTTGTGAGTAAGGGAAGGAGTGGTAATAGGATGTTTGGGGGAATACGTTGAGACCCTATGATGATTAGATTAGATAAAATGCTCTCAGTAGTGTCCCTCTTTCCTATGCTCTCTCCAAAGGGAGGCAAGGGCCCTTCAGTTTTCTGAAGTGTTGCCTAACACACCTACTGTTCTATCAAGAACATAGGAAATGGGGAATCACCAGTGAGCAGGAATGTTTCTAGTGGAGTCCCACAGGGCAGCTGTTTTGATCCTATGCTTTTGACATTGAGGAAAGACCTGGAAGAAAAAACATGAAAACATCATGGATAAAGTTTGTAGATGATACAGAAATTGTGGGAATGGTGAATAATGAAGAGCACAGGTCACTAATATAGAATGATCAAGATTTCTTGGTAAACTGGGTGCAAGAAAACAAAATGTATTTTAACAGGGCTAAATGCAAATGGATACATCTGGAAACAAAGAATGTAGGCCATACTTACAGGATGAGAGATTCTATCGTGGGAGGCAGCAACTCTGAAAAAGATTTTGGGGTCATAGCAGATAATTGCCTGAACATGAACTCCCAGTGCAATGCTGTGGCCAGAAGTGCTAATTCGATCCTTGGAGACATAAACAGGGGAATCTCAGGAAGGAGCAGAGAGGTTGTACCAGTGCCAAATACAGAGATAAAACAACCACTGCTGGACTACTTTGTCCAGTTCTGGTGTCCATAAGTCAAGAGGGATGTTGGAAAAATTGGGAAGGGTTCAGAAAAGAGCCACGACTCATTAGAAGCCTGCCTTATAGTGATCGACTTAAAGAGCTCAATCTATTTATCTTTACAAAGAGAAGTTAAAAGGATGACTTGATTAGAGTTTATAAGTACCAGAGAAAGGCATAGACATTTCTAGTAGCGAAAGGTCTGACATGATCCCATGGCTGGAAGTTGAAACTAGACAAATTCAGACTGGAAATAAGGTGTACATTTTTAACAGTGAGTAATTAACTACTGGAACAATTTCCCTCACTGACAGTATTTAAAATTGAGATTGGATGGTTTTCTAAAAGATGTGCTCTAGGACTTCTGAGGAAGTCCCATGGCCTGTCTTATACAGGAGGTCAGGCTCACTGATCACAGCAGTCCATTCTGAATCTATATATCTATAAATCCCCACTCTTCAGATTCCTGGAAAGGACCTGAGGTTTTACATACATGAGACTGGAAAAAGCCAAGAGCAGAAGGGACACAGTTCAGCATTAAACTCTTTGGAGCAAGGACTGTGCTTTTTATTATATTTGTACAGAACCTAGCACATTGTGAGCACCACCAGAAATAAAACAAAAATAGAACATGGAGAACAGGGAAAACTAGAAACTGCAGAGGCCTAAGGGGAGAGGGAAGGACTTGATGGCAATAAACAGCAGCACAGGCCTAGGAATATTGGCAGTGGTGGTCACAGGAGCAGTAAGTAGCATTTGTGGCAAGGGTAAAACCAAACATGGCGCATCCTATTGTACGTGAAGGAGGCAGTAGATAATTACAGTGTGTCTTCATTATCAAATGTCATGCTGGGGCCAGAAGATAAAATATGCGAGTGTGTTTTTAAAAAACAGGCAAAAGTCCCCTGACCCACATGCAATGATTTCTCACACTTCTTTTGCCAGTGAAAGGCAATGCCTTGCTACCTGTTTTATTCAAAACATTTTATGGGTGCACCTTCAAAATGTCATGCACTGATGGCACCTGGCCTCTGTCAGTGCAGGAGGTCTGTGTGGGAGTGAATGAATTTTAAGAAACACAGGGACAGGAGCCACTGTCCCTCTGAGAGATCACACTGACTTTTCTTCTCTTCCTTTCAATCCTAAAAAAACCAAATACAGGTTTTAGCATGTAGAGGGAAAAGCCTGATCCTGGTTCCTTCCACAGTCACACCAGAGGGTAAAAATGAAAGGAATTCTCCCCTCTTCCCTTGGTGAGCTCATGCACAGTGGAAGTGGTAAATCAATTAATGAATTTCCTTAATAGCCTATAATACTAACAGTCCATCTCAGCCAATATTCAACCAGCTTGAAAATCTGCATTCCACATTTTTAATATGGGCAAAGCTAAATCAAAGAGATCAGGATCACAATGTTGCAAAACAACATCCAAACACACTAGAGCAACCAAATTTCTGCCAACCCATTATTTATCACCTGCAGCTCTTCTGCTGGAGCAAAGATTCCTGGGAAGCCCAAACTGTCCTAACTAGCCTCTCCTGTGAAGGACAGTGATGGAGAAGGTAAGGGAAAGGAACAAAAACTAGCAACATCAGCATTGGATCAGGGCCCCCTTAGGTGGCACTAAACCTTTATGAAGCATTATACAATAGAAAATAGAATTTTTGTAAAGGTTTCTTGGCAGTATCTATATGTCAGTGAGTTTAGCTGTCTTCCTTCTAAGGAAATAAAAGACAAGGAAGCCATGGCATTTATCCCATGTCAACAGTGGCCAGCGCAAAGGTAGCTACTACAAGCCAAGATCGCTAGTCTTTCATACTGATGCCTTAAACACAGTTACTATTTCTCACCACCTATATGGTGCCTTTTTAGACATGAGAACTCAATGCTGAGAACACTGCAGAGATGATCTTTGAACACATTCAGCCTGGCATGGTACCTCAGTTCTCATAAATCCAATGCCAGAGCCCTGTAAACAGGAGGGATACCACTGTGCTTAGGAAAGGTTTCTCTCTCCCTTCAACTACAGCTTTCCAGGTAGCTTCTAACAAAATAGTGTCTCTGCCCATTGCAAACTGCTGCCTATAGAAGTCAGGTGGCAGAACAGTCCTGGAAAGCTCTATTTGAGAGACACTAGACTACTTCCAAGGGATACTAGTACGTGGCATCATTCTGCTTAGTAAGAGATTTTCCACACACTATCTGCAGTGATGGGGGGGGAGGGAGGAAAGAGAGAGAGAGAATCTCACTGGTGTAGAAATACTGCCTGGAGAGACAACCGTATGGCAGACTTGAGTGGAAGATAGAGATAGGTTGGTTATTAAGTGCTATAAGAAAATAAGCTCATTTGTACATGCAGTAGTTTCTGAATCTGTTTAGGGTAGTGGTTGAGGGATAAGACAGGAAATGATTGAGCCTTCAACTATGATTGGGTGTTACGTTTCAGATTCCTGCTGAAGTGGGTATAGTCAAGAAGCATATGCATGTTATTAATGTGCAGTAGTTAGAGCACTAATGGAATTTTGAGTTCTATTGCCTGTACGTACAGCAAAACTATACATGTAAGCCAGTTCACTACAGCACACAATAAAGCCAAAAATATCAAGTTACAACTGAAAGCCATGTTTTATTCACAATATTGAGCGTTCAGTCAATTCATCTTCTCTGCGCACAGAGGTGTCACCAAGCTAGGCAGTATCTCAGAGTGAAATTCACCTGCTCTCCCGCAGGGTGTGCATGTCAAACAGGTACTCTCCCATGCCATTCTGGGGCACTTCCAGGCGCTTCAGGTTGGTGAGGTGATCTCCCAGCTGCTTGATAGCCTTCACCTGCTCCTCCAGGTAGTCAGACTTCAGAAAGTCACATAGCTAGAGAGAGAGAAGGAAGAATAGATATGACCTGTTCTGCTGTACTGTCACTTGATGTTTAAGTGACTATGTAGAGAGGATGAAAAATTGGAATTTCAGTCCTATAAAAAGTTTTGTTACTTCCACATTTCATCCCAACTCAACTGCTAGGCAAGATTCCAAGGGAATAAAATATATGAGGAAGAAAAAGAAAAAAGGAAAATCAGAAGAGCTCTATGTTTCTGAAAGAAACAATATTAATGGCAGAACAGTAAACATCACATAAAAAAAATCAAATGCACATATACAAAATGGGGAGTAGCTGACTAGGCAGTTGTACTGTGCTGCTGAAAAGGAACTGGGAGTTATAGTGCATGACAAACTGAATGAGTCAACAATGTGATACAATTGTGGAAAAAGCTAATATTCTGAGACATTAACAGAAGTGTTGAGTGAGAGACGCAAGAGATAGTTGCCCTCTTTACTAGGCCCAAGCTGCAGTACTGTGTCCAGTTCTGAGTGCCACACTTAAAGAAAGATATGGCTACCCTGGAGAGAGTCCAGGGGAGAGCAACTAAACCTCTTATCATATTTGACTTATGAAGCAAGCTTTAGAAACTGAGCATGTGTAGTCTTTAGAAAAAAGAGGGAGTGAGCAGGGATCCATAACAGTCTTCAAATACGCTAAGGGCACTTACAAAGAGGATGGTGATCAATTGTCATCCATGCCTACTGAAGGTAGGACAAGTAGAAACAGGCTTAATATGCAGCAAGGGAGATTTAGGTTTGGTATTAGGAAGAGCTTTCTAACTGTAAGGATAGTTAAGCCTGGGGAAAGGCTTCCAATGAGGCTGTACAATCCCCACCATTAGAGGTTTTAAGAACAAGTTGCACGAACATTTGTCAGAGATGGTCTAGGTTTACTTGGTCCTGCCTCTGCAGAAAGAGCTAGACTAAATGACCTTTAGAGGTCCCTTCCAGCCCTACATTTCTATGATTTAGCTCTAGATGGAAACCTCAAAAAAAAAATTGGAGTTTCCTAATCAGGACAAAATTCCAACCACCACATTTTGGCTAAGTTTGACATGGAACCTGTCTGCCTGAACTGCTGTGGTGTCTCATGGGAGTTGGTGTTCTGGTGCCACATGCCCCCATTCTCCTCCGTAAGCCTGAGAACCCAATCAGACAACATTCCAGGGACTACACACCACTGTGATTCAGCCAGAGAGAAAATGGGTGTACCATGTGAGGTGTAGCATGGACAGAGCACTTTGCCAACAGATAAGAAGGGGGATAGGAGTCATCTGCAACCCCATGAAGCTCCATGGCAGTTCACAATGATAGACTGTGTTACAATGACCCAAAAGTTAAATTGTTCAGATTTCCCCACACACACACCCCCAACAGAAATCTGAAAGATATTAGTAGAAAGATGTTTCTTCAATGGAAACTTTTCAATTTTGTAGAAACCACGTTTTCCATCAAACATCATTGACAGAAGATTTCTGTCTTGCTCCAATTGTGGACCAGATCGTCACTTTTGACATCACTTGTCAAATCAGCATAGCTCCATTGAGGACCTGGGCCTGTTTCAGTGCAGTGCAGGGTTGAGTGCCAAGCAGCTCGTTCATGGTCAACTACATAGGGAGAGGTATTGTGTCAATGTGTCACTGAGCACTTGCAGTTAAAATGCCCTCCATTTTGTGAGATTACCATTACATGGTGGAACTGCCAGTCAGGGAATCTCAAACAGATAAATGTCTTCTAGTTTGAAAGATTCTAAATAGGCCAACAGCCACTGTTGTCATATAAAGAAATCTCCCACTCCCTGCCCAGAAAAGGTAGCTTATGTTCCCATATACATCTCCGCTTCAGTCTCAACTCCCACTCATACTCACATGGGGGTCATTTTGCTCTGTAGCCAGCTTGTGCATGTCCAGCAGGGCCTGGTTCAGAGTCTTCTCCAGCTGCAGGGCACATTCCAGGGCCTCCTGGCCATTCCCCCACTCATCCCGCTCTGGCTTCTGTACAACCCCAAGCAGAAAGTTATGTGCCCTTTAACAAATGGACTTCTAGCTTCACTTACTGAAGTCTGTGTCTTCTGTAGTATGCAATACCTCTGTTTGGCCAAGCCCCACTGCTTCACTTTCTATCACCCGTGTGCTGCCCTGTCACAGGGAGTTCATTCCCCTCACTAAAGCTTTCACTGGGCTTTTGTTTAACTTATTTTCTTAGTTATTCCTATTTCAAGCAATATGCCTCAATGCTGTATCAGATTGTGGTAACACTAGTTAGAGCTAAAATTTACTCAGACCGGTGCGCTGCAAGCTTCTTGCACTGGTAGACCTGTATGATTATCAACTTGGCAGAACATTTACCTTGGTATTCTAGGCCAAATGCTTTCCTCAAACCACCACCTCTTTACCACAAAGATTAGCGGATGCCAGCCACCCCTCTCCTCCAAGCGAGGACACTAGTACTGTACATCTACTTCTGAAGCCCATACCTCATCAGAGAGCTAGACAAACAGGTCAGCTAGGCAACTATTTAGAGAGCTGTTACTTGAGCTCATCTGTCATATTCCTGTAGGAGTCCATCAGTTACAGCCAAAAAAACATACCTAAAACAAATACTTATACTCCTGTTTTGCATGCTTAGTTCCAGAGATCTTTCTCTTGCACCCAGATTGGTTTCTCACCTTTATGTCCTGCAGGATAATACGTCCTCCTCGTCTGTTCTGGTATTTCAGGAACTTCTCTGCATGTTCCCTCTCCTTGCGGGACTGCTCCCTCTGGAACTGAGCCATGTGCCTCAGGGCCACGTCATCACGGTCAAAGTAATAGGACTGAGGAAGACATAGGAGATCAATGGAGCCAACTAGACCTATAGAGGAACTATATATTCCATCATCTGTCATTAGACAAGTGTACAGCTACCTGTTTAATACCATGTGTAATAAGGTGTGTACATAATAGACATGGTCTGAACACCAGTGCAGGAATTGCCAGACTCTATAAAACCTGTGACCCATCCAGTAGTTACTTCAAAGGAAGGTCCAGGACCTACACATTAGGCACAGGTGATGCAATCTGCCTCCTCATGGATGTCTCATCCTAAAACTAAGAAGAGATTGGCTTAAATATGAGGTTTTTATCCATTCCAATACTTCTGTATTAACTGTTCTAACTCTAGATATTCTTGTTATCCATGTAACTATCCAATCCCTCTTTGAATATTAAAAACATTCTTGGCCTTGATAACATCTGTGGTAATGGATCCCACAGCCTAATTACACCTTGTCCCCCATCTCCATACAAGGACACACTGAACTGCTCACTGAGCAGATACCTTCACCGAGTTATCCACAATGAACACAGCCACACAATTTTAAAAGCAACTGAAACATTAAAGTGCAGTAGAGGCATATATTCTTAGGTGATTAATACAATGGGAATTACAGTTACAGACTCTTCCCCACTACTGACTCTGCTCTGGATTTAGAGCTCTCTTTTCCCTGCTTCCTCCTCCACACTCAGTCTAACCACCTGCTTGGAAGCACAGAATGGCTACAGTGTAACGTGGGAGATGCAGTTCTCTATTCCAGGCACCCAGGGTGGACTACAACCAGGGCGGACTACAACCAGGGCCGACTCCAGGCACCAGCATTCCAAGCAGGAGCTTGGGGTAGCAGTCCGAGTGATTTTTTCCCCCAAGGAGCACACCAAATTGCCTCCGCAGACAGCAGGGGCAGTCTGTGTCCTGTTAGGGTGGCACGCGTGTTTCCGTGGCGGTGGCAATTCGGCAGCAGCTTCTATGTTCAGCTGTGCGCAGCGGCGCAGCTTCTGTCTTCCAGCTGAAGACAGAAACTGCCACCGAATTGCCACCGCCGCTGAAACATGTCTGCCGCCCTAACAGCGCAAGAACTGCCCCCACTGTCTGCGGTGGCAATTCAGCACACTACTTGGGGAGGCAAAAACTGTAGAGCCGGCCCTGACTACAACACCCATGAGGCACCAAGGCAACTCAGGCAGATGCCGGTCACTGTCAAACCAACCTGAAACAAAACATTTTGAGCATCCAGGCAAAATATTATAGTGTTTCCTAATTGAGGCTTTTCATTCTATAAAAATTTTACAATTCCATCCTGATTCAAGATAAAAACAAATGTTGAAATATCAGTTTCTCCTCAGAAGAATAAAATTCTCATTTTCAAACAGGTGTGCTGCCTGGAAACTGCATGCTTCTAGATAGTAACAATATACAGTTCAAATCTAAATTACATTTGTAACTGGATAGCATTTCCCCTCTCTCTATCTGTAAGCTCCCCATGCTAGAAAGGAGTGCTCAGTTTTTAGGCTATATATTTTTCAGAAGTTATAGGAAAACTGGCCTAAGTGGAGTGCAAAGCAATAAGTATATTGGGGGACTACATTAATTAAATTAGAAAGATCAGAAGGGCTGTATGTCTATAATTTGCTTTAGAGTTGACCAAGAAGGACTTACCATGTCTGTCTGCCCTATTGATATTTGACAAGTATAGACACCAAGTATGACAAGACATTTAGGCTGGTGTCTTGGAGGATAGCTAGGAATGATGCACAGAAATAGACTGAATATCACAAAAGACTTTTGACAAGATTTATCAGCCTGTGGAAACCACGATTTAGGGCTTTGAAAGCTGTACAAACTAGCCACCAAATTTTAAAAAAGTACTATGAGAAACAATCCAGATTTAGCAGAGAGATTGAAGAGTCTTTTCCCACCTCAGTACTTAAAATAAATAAATAAATAAATAAATAAAGCAGCTTCTAAGTTTTGCCCCAAACAGCTGCAGTTCAGAGCATTGCTCAGGAAAAGAGCTTTTAGAAGTGCTTCTGTTTTAAACCATTAGGCATACTCACCATAGAGAGATATACATAGCTAGCATACAGTTCCAAGTTCACCATCCGATTGATAGCA
The DNA here is from genome assembly GCF_007399415.2 of Gopherus evgoodei. NCBI lineage: Eukaryota > Metazoa > Chordata > Testudines > Testudinidae > Gopherus > Gopherus evgoodei. The sequence continues at coordinate 11,839,161 of NC_044333.1, read as the reverse complement.
GCCATACATTCACGATGAAAGTTTTGACACAACTGGGACTCCATTACACTACTACTCATAGCTGGCTATAAATTTCAGTATAAACTAACAATTTAAACACCACTGAAGCCAGAGTCTGGGTCACATTCCACATCTAGCATTAATACTCTTCAGGGTAGGATGAGTGTGCTTGTCATGGGCTCTCCAACCAATTGAAATGTCTCCTCTAATCCAGGAACCAGTCAGCATTCTGGGGATGGTTTGTAACAGAATTGCCCCAACTGAGCAGATGATTCAGTAATACAGAGCACCTGTTGTCCTGTAACTTTAGAGGTTTATTGATACTTTCTTAGAACAGCATAGTCACTACAGGAAAATCTCTGGTTTTTGTGCAAAGAAAGTGGGTTAGTAATTACACCCAATTTCCCAAGGAAGAAGAGCTAGAATGGGAAGTTTGAGGGAATTATGCCTGTGATGGCATGTCTTATTGTTTCCAATGCTATCTTTTGAATGGTGTCAAGGCTACTTACCTACCAATAAAGCTGTTTGATAATCTGCCTTTATATCGAAAGCTCTGAAGTCCTGCTTCCCCTGAACCACTCAGTTCAGGAGTCTAGATCTGGAATTTTGGATTGACCCATTCTAGAGTGGAGCCAGCTGCAACGTCCAGACCCAGATATGAACATCCTCAGCACTCAGGTATTTTTGGATGTGGGGTTTTGGTTCAGATCCACCTCTAGTGTCTGTACATTCAGATCACCTGATGTCTGTCACAAAACACAGAGCAGTGATAGCGGGGATATCAGAGAGTAATGAGGTGAAAACTGTGGCAGGGACAAAGGAAAGCAGCAGAAACCAGAGGAAGTGGCAGAAACAATCAGGAACTGCTGAAAAACTCATAAGAATCTGATGTACCTGACAGGAGCATCTTCAGAACACAGAGGAGTAAGAATAGTCAAGACATAGAAGGATAGGGGAAAAAAATCAAACTGAAGTGGGAATAAGAAGAATGTGGCATGATGTCACAGGCTAATGCATTTGTAAATATCAGGAGCTTAAGTAGAAGTGTAGTAACCACTGTGGCCATCTTGGGTCACACACTGGGGACAGAACTGGAGAACCTCCAGAACTTGAAAATTGAGCTACTACAGCTTGAGTTTTAAAGCTAAAGCTTTCTCAGTGAGGCTGCAACAGCCTCATTTCCTCTATGAAAGGGACACTGAGGCAGACCTATAACACACACTCATCCATGGGTTACGTGGCTGTGTTTGTAGTTCTTGATATTACAGATGAGTTCTTTATCGGTACACTCTCTTTTTGGATTTTCTGATGGTAGCTACAAAAACATCCATGACCAATTTTCTAACACCAGAAAACAGAGCTAATGGATCTATTGGAGAAAGCACACTCCAATATATTTTTGCAAAAAAGGCACCAACTCAAGGAACTCTCATTTCATTTATAAAAACATGTGTATTATGCATATGATGGAGAAATTGTTCACCGGGGCACATGGTGCAATTGGATTCATTCTGCACTGTAATTTCCTCAGCGCCCCACTATTTGATTTCCTTTCTTAGGAAATATCCCTTCACCCAATAACTCTGGGCCTAGTTTTCAGGAACAAACTCTACAGAACTCAGTTAAACAATACAAGTCAGACATATTTAATAGATTATAGACAATGTAAAGTAAACAGGTGGGTGGAAAAATTCAGCTGCCTACACAACCCTCATTTCTCCCCCAACTCTAACATGTGCTTTGGGGTTGTGTGATTAGATAAACCATGAGTTTATGCCATCAGAGCCTCAGAACTTCCACTTCCCTGGAGTTAATCATGGATTTCCCAGAGTTCTATCGTGTAAGGAATTCTCCCATATGCAGTTAATAGTACTGGTCTTTCTATTAAGGGAGCTGGATGTACAAGTTACTGTAATACTGTTTCTTGATGTATGGCTTTGATACAAGCTGTTAGCAGAGGAGTTTTTTAGTCAGTGTAGTTCTCCTCAACAGCCTAGTGTCTTTAAATAGCTATTGAAGATGAGCTGAGTTTGTTTTGTATCCTAAAAGATCTAACCCAACAACCTTCATGGCCTTACTAAAGAGAGAGCACCTGTATTCACTTACATGCTTACACCATTAAGAGCTACTAATCAGAGAGTACTAGCCCTAGCAAAACTTGTTATCCTCAACCAAACATCTTTACAAGAATTCTCTTTTTGTCACATGTCTAAAATACATTATACTCTCTATTTAGAATACTAGAACAAATAAGGCCTTACCGCTGACAAGTAGATATAGCTAGCATATAGCTCTAGGTTCATTGTGAGATTAACATCAGCCTCACTGTCAGAGGGAAAGTTCTGACACACCTAGAAGTCCATATCTTTGCCTAAAAAAAATATAGGTATAAAATACTAACTTAGAGCCTCTTCTAACACTACTGAATGAAGAACCCATCCCCAGAATAAATGTAGATGCCTCTACCCTAGCACAGCTGGTGCTAATACCATCCCCAACAAGGTGGGAGTGTGACGGGCAGCTACTGCCATCCAATGGAAATATACCTCTTCATCAGTGCTACTCAGCACTGTAGGTGGGGCTGTGACAGTATTTCCATTGCGGAAAAAAGGACTTTGGTGTATAGCTAACTTGTTACAATGATATTGCTGAGGAGAGGAGGACCGTATCAAGCAGAATGCTCTCTAGTTTCTCATGGTTTTTAATGCATTATATGTGTAATGATTACAAGTCGCCTAATAAATATGTCTGCTCACAGTGGTCTGTAATGAGGTAACTAAAATGTAGAGCTTGGGGGCATGTTCCTTGGAGCATGCATGGTGTTTTTTGTGGTATTTCCTAGGCATCCATACAGTTCTCTGTATGGGTGTTCTGTGAAACTTCGCTTCCTTGTTACAGTGGAAGCTCTGGAGGGTCTTCTCTGTTAATTTAGCTCTCCCTACAGTAATGCCTTTTACACACTCATGCTCTGCGGTCATGGTCATGATGACAAGAGGGACAGTCTACTGCTAGAATATTAGCAAGCCAGAAAACTAGAGCAGAGAAGTACTGGCATGACTCCTTACATTCTCTAGTAGCTAGGATGATGGTGGAGGAGATAGTTAGCAAGTGGCTTTAATCTTGTCCTACTACTTACAGGAGAGGGGCATCTGATATGGCTGCGATGTTAGATATTACATTGGCGATGGCCCATAGGAGTATTTAAGGTAAGTATGGGACAGGGGGAAGGTGCCATATTAATGGCCATGACAGAAACCTTTATATACAGTTTTAATAGATACCACCCATCTGGGATATCAGGAGTTTGCTGGCACTAGCACCCAAAGACAGTGTGGGAGGAAGGGGCCTTATATTTCCAAATCTGAAAGTTCAGATCCCCATAACTGAGCACAAGCAACAACATGCATTTACTCCAATCTGTGTCAATCACTTGAGCAAAAGCCTTTCAAGAGTGTTTTCCTGGTTCTATCCATTTTTAATGTGTCTTGGTTTCTGGCAGTTTACTGATTCTGTGCAGTATGGGGATAGCAGACTAGCCAGGAGCCAGTGGGAATTATTTACATATATTGGCTGTATTTAACCGGTTCCAAAATAAGTAACTGCTTTCATGGGTGAGTAATCTGAAGAACTAAAAAGTCAGAAAGCTACAAGATATATATAATTTAGCATAGCAGAGAAAAATACAGTTTGATATTAGCATGTACACTAGGCAAGGTTTGGCACTCTGTTCTCTGTAAGGTCCCAGAGCAGCAAACACGTATTGAACTTAATTAATCTGAGCAGACCCAGTGAAAGCAATAAAAGTTCTCCTGGTAGTAAAGTTAAGCACATACATACATCTTTGCAGATTGGAGCCTTCATCATAACTCATAGGGAGGGGGGAAAATCTGTGCTTTGGAGCTGAAAGTCTCCATCTTTAAGTCTTTGCCCAAAAAGTGAGTTTCCATTTTCATGAAGGGAAGAAGAATGGGGAGTTCAAGGAAAATGCTGATTTTCTTTGTATTATGGGCAATGGAATGAAAATTTTAAAATATACATGAAATGTTTAAAAAGACTCAACTTTCAGACTTGGGTGCCTAAATCCATATTTTGGCCTCAATCTTGCAACAAGCTCCGTGCAGGCAGATCCCTGCCTCCACACAGAATCTCAGATGTTCATGGTGTTCTACATGGGTAAAAGGATTCACCAATGCAGGACTCATTGCAGGAGTAGGAACTTAAATGCATAAGTTGCCAGATATTCCAGGGTGCTGACCATCTACAACTTTCTGTGGCATCAAGCCAATCTGATGCATGTAAGATTGAAAAGTGTACCCCTAGGTTTTATAAATAATCATGGACCCAAAAAGAATTTTGCATTGTACATACAGATCCTCTTGAAACAGTTTAAACAACCTTCTGACACTGCAGCCAGCGCTGTGCTGGCTGTGGGTATACATTTAACCTAGGAAGACAACACGCACAACTGTGATTTGATTGAAGTTCTACTTTGAAGATTTCTTTTGAAGATACAGAATATTAACTGAACAAAGTAAATGAAACCAGAACAGCCACAAAGTGTGAGCTAAAGGTTAATAGCAATAAATCATGTATTATCAAGAGATCAAACACTTTTATAGAATGCCATCTTCCATTTCTTAAAGTCAGTAAGGGATAGGATAGAAATAATTCAATATATAGGTGAAGTGAGTATGAAAAGCTAGAATGATTCAGTAAAGTTTTACAGTCCAGTTAATAAAGTCATTCCTTAAATTAATCCAATAGTGATTTTAGGTGGAATGGGCATTTATGCATTATCTTGAGCTTCTCCAATCCATGTCTGTTCTTCACTCCACGCCATACCCCTAGTACATGGGGCTATAAAAAAAATGGATTCACTTCTACCACTAGAAACTATTTCCACTTATTGCAATAATTGCACTACTACACACTGAATGGGGAAACAAGAAAGTAGCAGTAATGAACCAGGTTTGAGAGAATGAAACAATTATAGTAGGAATACTCCATGCCTGCCAAAAGCATGGTCCCAAGGACAATCAGTGCAGCTATTAACTTCCCCAAACTTATACTGAGCAACAAATGCCTCTTGCAGCTATGCCCTGCAGAATGTTCTCACTGGAGGGAAAAACAAACACCACACACTCTTGCTTTGTTTCATGAAAGGAAGTGACCCGACCCTCTAACCTACAGAAACTAGAGGGAATTGTTCCTGATCTCATCCTCAGTGCACAACAGAAGAGAGGCCTCACATGTGTTACTGTGAATTAACAGGCTTTTATCAAAACGTATGGTTGTTCATTTAGAAGAGGGTGGAAATATGTCTCATCCTACCCAGGAGTGCATTTAAGGATGGTGGCCTACTGTGGAAGGAAAGGGGGGGGGGGGAAAGAAGGGAGAAAGAGTCCTGGAGCAGAAGACAGACTGCCCCAGGGCAGGAATTGTAGTTCCTACTACCACAAGCCTGTGCTTCAGTTAGAGGAGTCTCTCCCTTCTTTGAGGGAGGGTTTCTCAGTGAAGATGAGCCCCAGCCAGTGCTGGACTTAAACAAGATAAGCCCCATCCTGCTGTGAGTTGCAGAACAATTCTCTCCGGATGAATCTCAGCACCTCCCTTTGCTGCTAGGTCTGTCAGGTTTCCTTCGGGGCAGGGGGGAGCAGTGGTTTGAACTCCTTTGGAGGCAATAGGTCTCAACCCACCACTCCACTGAGTCAGATTCCAAGACTACAAGAAACCAACGTGAACATCTACTCTGATCTTCTGTAGAAGACAAGCCCAAAAATTTCCATAAATTCCTGCTCCATCTCTTTTTTCAGAGAAGGAGCCAGTACCTTTTAGAAATTGTCAGTAATGGAGAACACACCACAACCCTTGTTAAGTTGTTCAAGGGTTAGTTACTGTCACCATTAAGTGTACACCTTATTTCCTGTTTGAAGTGGTTTAGCTTCAACTTTCAGCTATTGCTGTGCCTGCTAGAGGTGTTGTTCCAGCACCTACTCCTTCCTGTAGTGTCTTTTAGAGTATGAGTGGAGCTGAGTAACAGCCACAGCTAGAAGCTGCTTCACTTTGCTACAGGTGCCCAGTAGGTGAGGTGGTCCTATACTAGAACACACCCTTTTAATATATAGTTGAGCAGGGAACATACGCTGGTGGAAACCTATCCTGGTCAGATAACTGGAGGCTGTTGGAGTGTTCCATCTAAAAAAGTCAGAAGGGGCAGGTATCCTTTCTTGACAGATAACTAGCTGTGCTATCCCAAACCAGCCCTGATACAGGGCCTCTCAAACACTGAGTGACCTGTCAAACTCTGGTTTTATATGGCAGACACCAGCTAAAGTAAGCGCTACAAGAGTCTGCAAGGAATCTTGTCTTCCCTCCCTCATCCTCATTTGATTTGGGTTTGTTTTTCCTGACACTCCCTTTAGGAGATCATAAGGGATCAACCCTGTAGGCTTAAGGTCTCTTCATTCCTGGAAGCAGTTGGATTAGTACTAGTTCTCCTAGGGAAATTCTTCCCCTTCAGAATAGCTTTCCCAAATGAATGTTGCCATTTGTAATCTGAGCTCCCATAATTCACCAAACCAATGTAGGAGCACTAAGGCACTATTTCTCCATCCCATTTTCGTCTGCCACTGCTACCTATAGCTAGTCCTACTCTTGGCATTTTACATTCCTATTGCTGGCTAGCTGATCCAACGACTACTACATTTGTAGTGATTCCTCCAGAACTATGTACAAGAAGATCTGCTGAAAGGAGTCAGATTTTAGCCAGAATGTGTGTGGAGAGGAAGACTCAGGGCCGGCTTTAAAAAGTGCGGTGCCCAATTTGAACAGTTTTGGCGGGGCCCCGGTAGGGATGACTTTAAAAAAATATATATAAAAAAACAGACACGTGGGGCTTATACTCACCGGCAGTGCTCAGAGTCTTCAGTGGCAGGTCCTTCACTTGCTCCAGGTCTTTGGCAGTACTAAAGGACCCACTGAAGTGCCACTGAAGATCCAGAGCAAGAGAAGGACCTGCCGCAAAAGTGCCACTGAAGACCTGGAGCGCTGCCAGGTGAGTAAAAATTAAAGAGGTGCCTCTAGCCAAGGAAGGGATTCTCACTGGGCATGGGGCCCGATTCAGGAGATTTGGTGGAATAGGCCTAAAGCCGGCCCTGAGAAAGCTAGCATGAATAAACTCCTCATAGGGCCACATCTGTTGCTGTATAGAATGTTAGCTGAATTTCTTTGTCCCTCATTACATTATGCCCTCCCTTGCTTTGTTCCAGTACAGTTTAGAAGCATCCTAGATACACACACCAGTGAATGCCACATTACAGCCAAAACAGCTTTCATTCCTCTTTATTTTGAGCTCAGGCAAGACATTCCTTCTAAACACAAGAACCTGTACTGCATTCAGCTGCTCTCCCCCAGGGTGTGCTTGTCAAACAGGTACTCTCCCATGCCATTCTGGGGCACTCCCAGGCGCTTCAGGTTGGTGACATGGTCTCCCAGCTGCTTGATGGCCTTCACCTGCTCCTCTAGGTAGTTAGACTCCAGGAAGTCACAGAGCTAGGGGAAAAAGACAGAAGTAAAGTGAAGGTGGATTGTTCCAATCCTATATAAAAAGGAGGAGATATCACACTTGTCTCAGTCAATATTGCAAGACTCCATGGTCCACTGGGGTCATTGAAAGGAAGACAGCATGGAGCCCCCACTGGTGACCTTGCTCAAAGCTGAAGTTGGCAAAGCATGGACAAAAGAAATCAGTTCCCACCACATTTCAGGGGGGGAATGTAAAGTTAGCTCACTTAACAGCACCCAATGTGCAATGGGCAAGCACCAAATATGAGGGACCCACACCAGAGTTTTAACAAGCCTCATTCTACCATCAGTTAGCATGGAGAAGTATTGGAAGAATTATTTCTCATGTCTTACATTCTACTCTGTGCTGATTAGGCCTCAGCTGGAGGCTTGTGTCCAGCTCTGGCTGCCACATTTCAGGAAAGATGTGGACAAACTGGAGAAAGTTCAGAGAAGAGCAACAAAAATGATTAAAGGTCTAGAAAACATGACCTTTTTTCAGTCTGGAGAGAAGACCAAGAGGGAACATAAAAGGTTGTTACTTGAAAAAGGTTATGTACAAGAGGGGAGAAAAATTGTTGTCCTCTCCTTAACCTCTGAGGATAAGCTGCAATTTGAGCCCATTGCTTCAAGGGAGGTTTAGGTTGGATATTAGGAAAAACTTCTTTACTGCCAGAGTGGTTAAGCACTGGAATAAGTTGCCCTAGGGAGGTTGTGGAATCTCTATTGTCCAACCTGCTCTTAAAAAATCCCTGAATACTTGTCAGGGATTGTCTAGATACTACTTAGTCCTGCCTTGAGGTCATCTAGTCCAGTCCCCTGTACTCAAGGTCCCTTCCAATTCTATGATCAGTAAAGGAATTCCCATCAGTACTGCAAGTCAGGAAGGCTACTGTAAAGTCACCTCATGCACATGGCATGATACTGCACAAGCCTCTCTCACCCAAACATCCAGGTAAGGTAAGAGGGTGTGAGAAGAGCTAGTAGTTAAAGTCTCTCCTCTGATCCAAACACCTGCATTTCCTTGTGCTTTATTTCTATTGTGGCAACACCTAATACCACAACCAGGGAGCAGATGCCCACTGTACAAAGAGCATGCACCCATGGTCTCAATTTAAGATTAAGCTAGTACTCACATGGGGGTCATTCTTCTCAGTAGCCAGCTTGTGCAGGTCCAGAAGAGCCTGGTTTATAGTCTTCTCCAGCTGCAGGGCACATTGCAGGGCCTCCAGGCTGTTTCCCCACTCATCCTGCTCTGGTTTCTGTCAAGGCGGACAGCCATAGGGGGAAAAAAAACATGTACAAACACACCCCACTTGTCTCATTTATGAACCACAGATAGCAGGCTCCTTTTACAATACACTGCACCATTTCTGAAGATGAAACAAGGTATTTTATCCTTTAATTTTATGAGCTACTCCATTCCTTAGTGTGTCATGGGCGGGGGGAAGAAGGTAAGCCAAACTCAGGGCCAATTAAGGCTACTATGGAATGCTCTACAAATGCTGTTTACTCCTGATCTACCACCTCCCCAACTATACTACCTAGTACTCAGACACTCCCTACCTCTGCCTTCATCACCATAGTCTGCAGTGCAAGATGTTTTACTGCAGGGAATTGGGAACCTCAAGAGGACTTAGAATGCAATTCCCCTCAGATGATTTTGAGGAAACATGATCACACAAATAAAGGTTAGCAGTCCTGTAGAGGAGCAAGTTGACTACAAACCCATTTGCCACCAGTAACATGCAGAATAGACCCTGGCTCTAGAGTTTTTCCACTCACTGTTCTCTGGGTACTCATTGAAATATTTATTCACCTGGATATCCTGCAGGACAACACGCCCCCCTCGCTTGTTCTGGTAGGTCAGGAACTTTTCTGCATGCTCCCTCTCCTCATGGGACTGCTCCTTGAGGAACTTTGCTACATGTCTGAGGGCTACATCATCACGATCAAAGTAGTAGGACTAGAGAGAAAGTTATGCAGAGGATATTTTCCTTTCAGTGTCTCAACTCTGTGACTAGTTACAGGGAGAAGAATCTTCTCTGAATCCCTATATCACCACCCACTGCCCCAGAAACAGTTACAAGATTCTAAGTCAGTCTGTAATAGTAATTAACTTCCCTCACAACTCCTACAATCTATAGAAAGGCGTTAGGCCTTTGAATCTTAACGGTTACTCTGCATAAAAGATGGGTGTAACAGCTGCACATGACACACTGTTGTGATACAGCACTTCACCTTGTGAGCTAAAAATCTGCTACATGTTCTGCAGACAGCAAAAAAAAAAAAAAACCACAAAAAAAACTTATGTTCATTATTAAGATGGTTTACAGCATCAATTGAGTTGTCCCATTCCCTCATCCTCTTTCATTTATCCACTACTTGCACAAAGGTTTCTTTACTGTTGATTTCAGCATTCTGGAGTTATCAAAAAATTGATAGAGGAAGAGGAAATAGCTGCCCAGAATTCTAGAAAAAAAGAGACAATAATGAAAAAAGGTTGCTTGCAATAAGGTAAGTACCTTGATATGTTTTGCTGCTAAGGCAATCAGAGGTTAGTAACCTTGACATTTCAATTGCCATTAAGTTTGAGGGAATCCCAATGAGAAGTATACCCTCATTTCAAACCACCAGCACATCAGGAAACACTCTTCTCCAATAAATTATGGCTACAAGATTACAGAGCAATTAGAGCCCTGTTCAAGACAAAATTTTATTTGTTTTAAGACAAAGCTACTCACCATAGACAGGTAGACATAACTAGCATACAGCTCCATATTCACCATGCAGTTCACAGCAGCCTCACAGTCAGCATGGAAGTTCTGACGCACCTGGGACTCCATTACCTTACCTCTGAGGTTTAGATGTAAAACACTCACAGACACTTGCAACTGAAAGAGCCTCTACACAACCACTATTGAAGCAAGAGCTTTCGCACACAAGGATATAAAAGCCTGTCTCAGAGCACTTGGTATTAATACTGTTCTGAGAAGGACAGAAGTATGACTGACAAGCTGCTGCCATCCAATGGGAATTTCCTTTCTCACCAAGAAACCAATCAGCATTGTGGGTGGGACTATTACTGAATTTCTACAGGTGGAAGAGGTTATTAGCCATAAGACACACCTCAACAGTTATGAAACCCTTGAAAAGCAGGGAGCAATGGATACTCCCAGAACAGCCCAACTGGCCTGTTTCTTTATTGAGAAAAATATGGCTCGCTAAGCATCCCTTTTATAGGACTCAGCAATGCCAATTTCCCATTTTGCCCTAAATGGGAAGATGGCTACAGAATGGAGAATTTGAGAGTCTATTACCAGGCATCCACCCAGCTTAACACTGAGTGCAATACTTCCTTAGGTCTATCAGGGCCTATATGTAAGCTCTTTGAGCTCAGGAAGTACGGGTTGCTATTGCTTGTTATATCAAGAGATCTGGAGTTCCCGCTGTGGCATCATGATCTGTCCCCGTAGCCCAAAGTCGTGTCATAGTAAATACTGCTGCAAGGACAGAAAAGGGGCATCTGAGCAAAAGGAAAAAAGATTTTCAGGGACCAGGGGAATACAAGAGGGAATCAAGGATACAGATACAAGAAACATGTCCGGGAAAATAACATCATGAAGACAGGATGGGACCAATATGTAGAGAGTGGGTTGGGGCATTTGGCTCATGTCAGAACAGCCTGTAGGGTTCCTTACGGGATCATGTTGGCTTTAACAGTTCAATAGCAGGACCCAATGCCCAGATGTACATCTTGAGGTAGGACTGACCTAGCTTCAAGCAATCTCATCTCCTTTTTGCCTGCTGTAACGTTAGGATCATTATCAAAAACACACTATAGTAATAGTCCAATATGCAGCAGCTTACACTACTGTTAGCACAGTATTTTGGAACCTTACTCTGGAGAGCAGGGATATCTTTTTGGAAGCGGATGGCTATACCCTCCCCTAGCTAGTTATTCATGATCCTTCCTTTCCTGAAATCCTGCAGAATTCCTCATTCATCCCCAGTTACTTGCTCTTGTATGTAACATTTAGCATTTTGAGCCATATTCCAAGCTCAGCTACACCATTTATTTGATGTAAGTTACAATATCTGTAGTGTAACTGAGCTCAGATTTTTGAGCTACTGTCTGAATCCCCCAACATCTTTTTAAAAAAAACTTCACTGCAAACAAACTTTTGCCTTCTGGATATTAAACAAAAAGCCGGAGATACCTTTTGGGAACTCAGAGTTGCCCCAGTGCTACCTAAGTAGCCAAAATATGTCCTGCCTTCCATTAATTCTGTTGCCAAAAGTGGCTGCATCCGAAAAGCGATGTATGCATGTACGTTTTTGAAACACTCAAATGGCACAACAGAACTGGCCCTCTATTTGCTGAACTATCCAGAGTTTCACATTTCTTAACCATAACTACAGTAAAGCAACATTATAGTTAACATCCTACAATCCACAGTCAGCATAATCCTGTGTTTTTCTGCATAGCAACAAGGCAACTTCTTGTCCATTTATCACAAAGGCAGCATTAGGGTGGCTTTACATCCTACTGCATTTGGCCTTCATGTGAAAGGCAGCACACACATACCCATTGCTTGGCAAAAATAAGTTTATATTGTGACAAGCAGATTTGAATCTTTATCATTGTTTGGTGTGGGGGGTTTTATATCTATACAGACACACAAAAATACATGTGTCAGTTAAGAGAACAGAAAAACAATTTGCAACCCACTTGGGTTGAGTTTTTCAATGCACTACAGCTGACAGGGCAGCAGTCTGCATGGATATCTCTATATTCTGTTTCACCATGAGGTGTTTTTGAGCCTCAGCATGGTGGGAACTCTGCTTGGCTGGAAGGCAGTTTTACAGTTTGCCCAAGCTGTATAGTAGTGTTAGCATCTTTGAATGGATTGGTAATAAAGAATTAAACTCTCCCAGAAGCGAAAAGCTAGAAGATGTGTCCTGTCTTTAATTTGGCTTGAGAAGATTTCTTGAGCACAAGGATGGGTCTCTTGTCAGATTTGGGCAAGTGGAACCTAGCATGGTATCTGAGGAGAGTGCTGTTGTCTAGCAAGCCAAGAAACAATGGGAGAAGACTGCATCCTGCAGAGCCTGTTCACATGAGAAAATATCAAGGTTGGAAGGGACTTCAGGAGGTCATCTAGTCCAACCCCCTGCTCAAAGTAGGACCAATCCCCAGATAGATTTTTGCCCCAGATCCCTAAATGGTCCCCCTTCAGGGACTGAACTCACAACCCTGGGTTTAGGAGGCCAGTGCTCAAACCACTAAGCTATACCTCCCCTCCTTGCACTAAAACTTCTAATTCATGTTTTGGCCAGCTCACAGAGCAAGTGCCACAAAAATGAGACAGTTTCATGAAGTAGGGGCAGTGAGATGGTGTATGTTTTGAAAAGAAAGTGCTGTGTTACAAGAGGTAAGGAAAGCTAGCTCAAAAACAGGTTTCACTTACCCATTCTAAAATGTGGGCTTCTGTCATTCCCACAGCAGATGCAATTGTTACAGGTGAGTTATGAGTTCCTCTAACAGCACATGAAGGGATAACTAAGCCCTAAATCTTTTTTAATAGTCATAGTAAGCAGCTCAGGGTTGTGGCTCTCCAACACACTTTTATCACTGCAAAGATGTCTGATTTTTGATGGTGTGAGCACCTACCTTTTGAAAGTCAGGTCTTTTTTAAGGTCTCATGCTTAGCAGCAAACAGACTATTTACTCTGCCAATGTTTAGTTCTATAATCTGAGGAAATGGACATGAGTAATGTAGTGTGCTTTATGCAGCTCAGTTTCAGAGTCATTGTCCGATTAAACAGCTATGAGACTACTGAGCAGACCAAGTGATGAGTAAGGTTAACCGATTAAGGGCAGAGTAGAGCATTATAATTACTCAGTCCAACATCCTGTCCACCACTGCCTAGAGTAGCATTTCTCAGATGCAGCCACCATAGCCCCATGCAGCCACCAGGGGATTTTTCTGCAGCATTCTGGGTGGACATGAGGTGGGCAAAACAGCAGCCCCTCCCTGCAGCACCCAACTGTTGCTCCTGGCTGCCCGGGATGTTGGCACCACTAGCAGAGGGTCAGTAGCTTGCACCACACAGCCTCTTGGGGGCTGCAGGCAGCACCTCTGCACACACATAGGGCCAGTGTGTGTGCTCCAGCCTGTAGCAGGGGGAAGTTAGGTTTGGAAAAATTTTCAGAGCAGTCCCCAGTGAGGGTTGGTGGCCACACGCTGAGGCCATCCAGAAAAACAAATAAACAAAAAACCATACACCACACTTTTCTGGGAACTCCCGCATTTCATAAGGTTAACCAGAGACAAAAATTTACTACCCCTTGATTAGTGAGAGTTTTACATGAACTTTGAAAGATATTTGTGTGCTATAAAAACTAAACTGCAGCATATTACCTGTTAGTTCAAAGCAGCTTTGTATGCCTTAGCCAAGGGTCTGATTTTAGAGATTATCCGTATGTCCTAAACATAGTAGAAGCCTCATAGCAATGCATCTCTCACAAGTACAAGATCCCCAACAAAGATTATTTCTTCATTCAGGCCACTACATACTAGTACTACAGACTAGTACTGGCACAGGAGATTTTACAGGCACATTGCAACAGTTGGGCCAGTGAAACTATTTCCCTTACCTACCAGTCTTCCCCCCACTACACTCCCAGCTGATTTTTGAATCTATTTTTCTTCCCCTCAGCTGGTTCCCCGGAGTATCAAATAGAAGACAACATAGCTACAGTAGGAAAAAACCACCCACACACAGATTTTATTCTCAGACAATAAAAGTCACACAGATTTCAGCTCTGCTATGGGCACCAGTCTTCAGGACCAGCATTCAGCTGCTCCCCCCCAGGCTGTGCCTGTCAAACAGGGAGTCTCCCATACCATTCTGGGGCACTCCCAGGTTGGTGGGGTGGCTCTGGCTCAAGTAGCCAGTTTGAGAACTAATGAAGAAACACTGAAAGTAGCAAACAGCTGATATCCTACGGCTCTGGCACCCTTGACTCAAGTCCATGCAATGCAGACAATTAATACAGCAGTTGCTTTGCAAGTGGGTTACCACATCTTGTAGGGAACTGGGGAGTGATGGGGAACCACACAACCAACCACAGACCAGGAGTAAACTGCAACCCATGTATGACTGGGGCCAGAAAGAAAAAAGGAAAAAAAAAACCAAAACCACAAACAAACACACACTGGAACCTCAGCTCTAGATGTAGGACCAGTAGGTGGAGAGCAGGTCAGATCGTCCACACTGCAAACTTCTATGGTTAGTAGCAGATTGAGAATGGACCAAGTCTCCCCAGAAAACATGTTTCTGCCATATGTAAAGATTCCATCCCTGTGGGGATGGTTTAAAGAGGACTAGGAGTTCCCTTGCACAGCAAGCAGTAGAGAACTTTGCAGCTAGAAGCAAGGTTATGCAGTTCAAAACATCCAAGGCAGTGGTTCTCAAACTGATATCATTCCCCTGCACCCCCCCCCCAAATATATTACTGCCACTCAGCTGTGAAGGCACTGCTGCACCAGCCCAGAAGTAAGGGAGGCAGTGTGAAATTTATCATTATCACAGCAGGCTTAGCACCTTATTGGCACCCTTACTTCTGCACTGGCACCTCCTGGTGAGGGATTGGGGCAGGGTGGGTGGAAGAGCCCTAGCCCAGGTGGTAGGGTTCTGGCTGTTCTCTTTATCCCCACCTCCCAAGTGTGTACAGTCTTTCAGCATGAACCCCAGCCATCCAAGGTGGACATCCAGAGCTCATACCAGACAGCTTGCACCCCCCTTGGGAGGCCCACCCCATAGCTTGAAAACCATGGATCTAAGGGGAAGGCACTGTGCTTTGATTTCACACCACCACCCACACCAAAGTCACATCATGGCACAGACAATTCCCTGCACCATTGTCCCATGAAGACCCTGTCCCATCACAGCCCTTCTGCCACGAGTGTTTAGTCTCGAACAACACTGCTGAGGACCATGTCCCAAACATTTCCCCTCTCCACCTCACAAGAGGCCTGCTTTTCTTAGTGAGCCACTACACATTAATATTCATCCACTACAGCATATGCTGAGAAGCCAGCCTGCATCCCTATTTGGAATAATATCACATGAGCCAGGTTACACCAGAAAGCAGATTTTATTTTCAGTATTTAGGTAAGACAAGACATGTATTTTCTGACCTATATCCAGAGTAATGCAGCTATGACATCATGAGCTACACTACTGCTCAGGTCCCTAGTGCAGAGTTCAGCTGCTCTTCCCCAGGGTGAGCTTGTCGAACAGGTACTCTCCCATGCCGTTCTGGGGCACTCCCAGCCGCTTCAGGTTGGTGACATGGTCTCCCAGCTGCTTGATGGCCTTCACCTGCTCCTCCAGATACTCAGACTCCAAGAAGTCACATAACTGCAAGAGAAAGAGGGACTCACTCCTGCTCCTATAGGCACTGCTGTCAAATTTAGTAGCTACAACAGTCTTTTAGTGACCAATATAGGCAGGCCTGAGAACCATGTGTTTAACTCGAGACTTCACCCATTGGTTAACTGGCTTTCATTTCATAAGTGCCTCAAGTTTCTTTGTCACCCACTCAGTGGCTCAATTACTGTCCAAGCAGACTTCTACATCAGAAGAAGTCATTAGGGCCAGCTCTTGCAGGAGCTCCAACTCTCTATAAATCAAAAGGTGCACACCTCGAGTCCAGCATAAGGGTAAAAATATCCCACAGGTCAGGGATATGTACCTGAAGAGTCAGAATGAACATTTGTGCCCATGAGAAATTCCTTCTTGCCCACCCCTGAACATACTTCCCTGGCCAGGTCTGAAACCACAACGTAGGTCCTCCCATACCTCCCAGCAATTTAAATGAAAGCAAAGCTTTTGCAGGGACAATTTTGTCTATGATACACCACACAGTGCCCCAGTGGAAGCAAACTGTTCTGGTGCCAACACAGGGAAGGTAAAGCTATCCAGAAGATTTCTATGTCTGTCTACGGTGTACCAGGTGAGCAAAGTCAGCTGCAAAATAATCACTTGCATTTTTCTTACCCACTCCTGCCCTTCCACCCCATTTTCTGCATTGAAATAGCAGACTGAAGAACCTATCTTCTAAAATGTGGGTCCAGACAGACCTTTTCCTCTGACACCATCAACCCACATAAAACAATTAACTCACATGGGGATCATTCTTCTCCATAGCCAACTTGTGTAGGTCCAGCAGTGCCTGGTTCAGAGTCTTCTCCAGCTGCAGGGCACACTGCAGGGCCTCCAGGCTGTTCCCCCATTCATCCCGCTCTGGCTTCTGTAGAGGAGATGAGCCACAAAAGAGAACCAGACATCACTCTCCTTGTCACCAAGCTGTAATTTTGCATCCAAAGCAGCTTCCAACCCCCACCAATAACAGCACTGTTCATCCCTTTAAGGGTTCTATAATTATGAACTGAAGTCATTGCTTGTTAAGTAATGGAGCAGATGGCCTGGTCACAGCTAAGCGAACCTAGCCTGTGCTTTTAGCACAGAGGCCCACCCATGCCTTCACATACCCTTTACTAGAGGATCAAAGGCTGATGCTTTTGAAGCATGCAGCTCTAGTTTACCATACCATCATCATTTGGGACAATCAGAGATCTCCCAGGAAGCCCCATCTCTTTCCTTCAGAAAAGCAAGTTCTAGCTCCAACCCCACACATGGTGATTAACCTCAGTCTAGAATCCACACCCCCATGGACATATGTTGATTTGTTGCATACCTTGATGGCCTGCAGGACAATGCGTCCCCCTCGCTTGTTCTGGTATTTCAGAAACTTCTCTGCATGCTCCCGTTCCTCATGGGACTGCTCCTTCAGAAACTGGGCCATGTGTCTGAGGGCCACATCATCACGGTCGAAGTAGTAGGACTGAGGAGGAGTAGAGTGGATCAGTGAAGGTAATAAAGCCTCAAGCTAACACTTAACAGCTCATATTAAGTTTTCCCACCCTCCCACAAAGAAGCCTCGAATATGGCTGTTAAGAGTCAGACTCTGAGGCTTCTCCACTAACAAGCCACAAAACCACAAGAGCCAGAAATAGTCATATCTCCTCACTACTTTCCTATATTATCCACTGGTACAGAATAAGAGGTACAGCATACAACTAGAGTGCTTTTTAAAAAAAGCAAAGCAAAAACAACACAGTAGTAGACAAACTAACTCTCATGGGAGAGAAAACAAAGTGATTTGAAAAAGCCTATAACTACTTGAACTACACTCACCATAGACAAGTAGACATAGCTGGCATACAGCTCCAAGTTTATCATGCTGTTCACAGCAGCATCACACTCAGCATGGAAGTTCTGGCACACCTGGGATTCCATTCTTCTATCCAGAAGATTTAGCTGGAAAGGAGCTCAAGAAATGTCTAGAGATACTAAACACTTCTAGACAAAAACAGAGCCTAGAAAAATACCAGAAACTTCCTTCTTCACAGATGGTATTAATGCTGTCCAGAGCAGGGAGTGGGTGTGGTTGACAGCTGCTGCCATCCAATAGAAATGTCCTTCTTCCCTACAGAACCAGTCACCTTTGAGGGCTGGATCCTAACACTGTATCCACAGGTGGGGGCATGACTCAGCAGTAGGACAACCCTTGTTGTCACATTACCCCTTGAGCAATGGGGGAAATTGACAGTTTGTTATTGGATGAAAATTAGGAATATTCACCAAATCAATCCAGTTTCCCACAAACCCTTTGGATACAGAGAAGGTGGCAAATGGAAGGCTTTATTGCATACCCCTTCCAAAGTGTCTCTAGGTCAGAGTTTTTCTAACATATTATACCTGGGGAACCCTGGTCATTTTCTTCCAGAATTCAGAAGGCTCTTAGACAACTGATGAAAAGGTTATTAAAGATATGGAGGCCCTGTCATCTGAAGACATATTGGAACTATTCAGTCTGGAGAAGAGATGGAAAAAAGAGGGGACATGAGTGAGACATAAAATAAAGAAGGTATGGAGACTTTAAACTGGGTGCTCTTTCATCATGAGAAGAGAACAATGGGATAGCCAGTAAAATGAAAGGTATTTTGATTGGATAAAAGGACATGCTTCTGGGCACAGTACATATATATCTTGTGGATCTCGCTGCCGGAAGATACAGGATTGAGGGCAAAAGCTTAAAAGGATTTTTATAAGATATTAAACATGTATATGACTGAGAATGTACAGTTTCACTAGATCAGATAAAACATGGTTAAATGGGAGATGGCCCCTCATGCTTCAGTGCATGTGCCAGCTGCCAAGGTCAAAAATTACGAAGTTCATTGGCTCATGCCTTTTTCTTTAAAGAAACAGAAAACTGCAGAGTTAACCCCTATGTTCCACCCAGAACTCTGAGTAGAACATATTTTTGGTCCAATAAAAGGCAGCAGCTTATTTCCCGTTAAGTGTAATCTAAGCATTTTGTATTGCTTTACAGGCATGTATGCAACCTAATGCAGAACAGTTTTTATTTCCTGTTAGCTAAGCAATAGACCATTGCCCTGTCAGAAGCTGTTTAGCAAACAAGGGCCAATAACCTCAAAGACCTGGGTTCAAGTCCCTGCTCTACTGCAGGCTTCTAAGGGTAAGTCACTTAGTCTTCCTGTGCCTCCTGTAAAATGGGAATAATGTACTTCCTTGCCAGGGTGAATGGGGGTGTTATGAGGATTAAAACATTGTGAAGTGCTTAGATATTACAGTAATAGGAGCCAGATAAGTATCTTAGATAGGAGGGCTGGATTATATGACTTTGGTTATGTTCAGCGGTGTTCTATAGCTTCCTTCCTGTTTTCCTCATCTTGGTAACCTTGAAATATTGCAAGAGTTGGAGCAGAATGCATAGTCCATGGGGGGAGTCGAAGGCAAAGTCTGCCCTAGCTCACTTTATTTGACCGACTGGTTACAAATATGTAATCTCAACTCTATGTTGTCCGTCATTGCATGGTTTGAAAAATCTAATGCTGCAGTTTCAGTGTAGAATTTTTTGAACAAATGCATTGAAGTTCTTTCTCCTACTCATTGGACACATCACTTAATCTCGCTCTGCCTCATCTAACTCAGTATAATTTCTATATTATCTCCTGGAGAGTGGAGGTTGGAGGAATAACTATTGTTTGTAAAGCATTTGGGGAGCTATAGAGAATATATGCTAGAGAAGAGCAAAGCAGTAGCTATTAATTTGAGATTATGTTTACACAGTAGTACTCAGCTTTTCTATATTTTGCTTGTGACTGAGATATCTCAGCCGTTTTCTTTCTGGATTCTTTCATCTCAGCTCCATTGTCTGGAACAAGGGTCGGCAATCTTTCAGAAGTGGTGTGCCGAGTCTTCATTTATTCACTCTAATCTAAGGTTTCACATGCCAGTAACACATTTAAATGTTTTTAGGTCTCTTTCCATAACTCTATGATATATAACTAAACTATTGTTGAATGTAAAGTAAATAAGGTTTTAAAAATGTTTTAAAAGCTTCATTTAAAATTAAATTAAAATGCAGAGCCCCTGGACTGATGGCCAGGACCCAGGCAGTGTGAGTACCGTTCAGTGGCAGATTAATGATTTTGCCGCCCCCAGCCCCATATGAACTTGTTTTAGTTTTTTTACAAATTTGTTCGAACTAAAATGAATCTAAATAGCATTAAAATAATTGAACATTTTCAAGTTTTGTTATAAATAAAATTACAAGTACAGAAGACCCTCACTTAAATGCAAGTCTGCATAGCGCGATTTCGCTTCTAGCAAGGGACTGTGCATGGATCCAAAACCCCGACTTCAAGCGGGGGTCCAACACGGTTTAGGATTCTTGCAAGTATGTTTACTAAATGGTGTTGCGCCGTCATTGGTGGTTTCAATACACACTATGGTTGGTAGAATCGCAGCGTCACTGATGCTGCGATTACAAAAATGCTGCTATTATAAATTTACTGCCCCTTCAAATTTGTCAGCGTAGGCCATAATACACCACTGGTGCCACTGAAAATCAGCTCACGTGCCCCTTTGGCACGCGAGCCATAGGTTGCCTATCACTGGTCTAGAATATAATCAATGAACACAAAGATTAGTCAACTATTAGCTGCTGCATCGCCTAAATGATGTGCTGCAAGATCCTTTGGTCTTTTTATTGCCAAAGCAGTTCTTTCCAGAGACAAGAAGTGAGGGACAGCACCTCAGACGGTGCTCAATGAATATCACTGGCTCCAGCCTTCGTTCTCTCACATGGGCACATTCACTCACTGCAGAGCTGCTCCTTGTCCAAGAACTTGAAGACCTTTTTTACAGAACCCTTTACTATGCTGCTTTCAAATGTAGTGGTTTTGGGACCTATCCTTACTCACGGAACATTCCCACTGAAGGCTACAGGGGCAAAATGCAGCACTGGCCTACAAGCAGGCACAATTCCCACTGCCATTAATGGACGTTGTGACCATTCCTACCCCTGTTGAATTTGGTCCTGCAAAGTTTATCTTTATAGAGTGCTGGATAAGGTTCTTGTCTGGTTCTCCTCATTGCTGAACTCTGCCACAGAAAAGGATTTTCTCCTTTTATTAGTATGTGGTTTTGCTTCCCCCTCCCCCCCCCATCTTATTCATGCACTGAAGGTGACAATTGCAGCATTTATGCTGGGTTGTAGGAGAGTTACCATTTTTTAAGCACCACTGTTAAGAATACCAGCTTTTTACTACGCATAGACTATGGGGCAGAACTGAAGATGTTTTCTCTCCCATGGCTCTGCTAAAGCAGCAATGACTCAATTAAACCTGGCAGGGTCCCTCTGTCCTTTGGTACATAATGACTATTGGAACATTAGCACAACCAGGTCTGCCACATTGCTACTAACTGAAACAGGAGGTGGACTTTTCTATTGTCATAATTTGTTTGCTTCTCCACAGAAAACCAGGAAACATGACGAACCAGGAATTTGTACCACTGCACAGAGGTTTCAAATATCCAAATGTAATTCAGAGAGCGAGGGGTTGGACGCAGCAGCTTCTTTAGCAATAATGATGCAGGAAAGCTGGTCAAAGGGATTTGTACACCCCTTTTTTCTGGTTTCATGTCTCTATTTGTACTCACTGAGTTACCTATAGAGATTGTCTTACACCAGGTCCACATTTCAGCCATTAGACCCCCATTTGCTTGACACACAGCTCAGGTTTGCTGAAAGCTCCACCAGTCTGCAGCCTCCTTGCTAAATCTTAAGGCTGTAAAGAAACTTGAAGCCGTATGCACTGTGTTAGCTGGTTTGGAATCTTATTAAAACTATTTTATTCAGTTCTCTTTGGTAGTGCCAATAAATCAGACAACTGAATAGGCTTGTACCGGGGACTAAAGAAAGCCCAAAGGATCAGTTACAAAGTTCAATAAGCACATTTCCTTTGCCAGTTTCATCACTCTGATTCTGCAGCAATCTCTTTATCTTAACACATAAGATGATTTCAAACTTATAAAAGAATATTTTAGAGGCTTCAATCTGTCAAGTGTGCAAAGTTCTTGTTTTTCCTTTCCCCTCCATCTATCCATTATGATGGCAGGACTGTCATCTCCAAGTTTTTTTGTTTTGTTTTTGTTTTAGAAAATTTCCACAGTTCCCCAGTTTGGAGACACTACTGAATTTCCCTCAAATACTAGGTCAAGCAAGATGTATTAGGCAGGATTCCATTGTGGAAACATGGTTAGTAATGAGACTAATTACATTTTGATACTTCAGACTGGCATGGGCAGGGTCAGTCCTCTGATCTTGTTAGGTGCTAAAGAGATTATAGGAATGACACTTCTCCAGTATTTATTGCAGCCATGCACTAGAAGCCACCTCTAGCTCCTCTTTAAATATAATGTAACTATAAAAGTATGTAGCTAAAGTTTGGGTACATTATGCTGCTTTCTAAAGTACAGACTCACCAATCATTTTTAATTTTAGGGAAGCAACTGTACTGACTTGCAATATCAAAAGAGCAGCTGAGGTTGCTGGATTGTGTCCCCTCCTCCCCATACAATTAGAATAAACTCGTAATTGCCCAATTCTTGGTGTTCTCAGAATTGTCCAATTAAACAAGCACTCTCAATTCTAACTGGATTGTGTTCTCTGGCTTTAGACCTCAGCTGTAGCAGTGAGTGGATAAAGAAATGATGAGTATTTTCAACTTATTTCTGAGATTTCCATGACTTTCTGCTCTTGTTTAGCCCAGAGGTAACAGGTAAAGGGCCTCTCTCTCACTTTAGTGGCATTTTTGCTTCCAGCCCCATGCAAAAGCAGAGTGGTGGAGAACCAAACGATAATGGTGTTCCTGACATGTCCTGTCATGGCTCTGAGAACATGTGGTCAGAAAAGATGACATGACACTAGGGTGACCAGATAGCAAGTGTAAAAAATCAGGACAGGGGGTGGGGGGTAATAGGTGCTTATATAAGAAAAAGCCCCCAAAATTGGGACTGTCCCTGTAAAATCAGGACATCTGGTCACCCTACATGGCACTGCCCCCCAGCCCCTCCCCAGAGCCGAGGCACTAATTCTGACTGTCCTGGCCAGATTTTGGTAGTAACATTATCTGTCCTCTGACGTTTGAGCAGCATACATTGTTACGACAGCTCCTAACTCTCAAACAATTGTCCTGTGTCACCCAAGCAGCCGCAGATGGATGACGTATTCTGCGTCAATAGTTGACATACAGGTTTGAATCTCTGTAGTGTTACTGTTAGGGACCCTTGCAGGTGAAAAATACTATGTAGAACTAACATGCATCCGAGGAAAGCTCATGCTCCAACATGTCTGTTAGTCTATAAGGTGCCACAGGACTCTCTGCTGCTTTTACAGATCCAGACTAACACGGCTACCCCTCTGATACTATGTAGAACTAAGATATTAGAAGGAGGATAAGCCACTGCCCCATAATAAACTCCCTCCAAGGCCTTCATTACATACAGTCATTGTGCCAAGCCTTAAATTCTTTCTGTGATGTTGATGACCCAACGACTGGTGTGTATTAAATAGCAGAAGATACAGACACTGTAAATGGAGTCAGTGCTATTAGACAGCAGTGGTATTCATACAACCCCAAGACAGTTTTCACATTTCTATTATGCCTCCTAAAGATCGACGGCCTGAGTTTCAGAGATGCTGAGCATGGGTAGCTCCTATTGCCTGCAAAGGCAGCTGGAGTTGCTCAGCACTTCCGAAAGTCAGTCTTATGATTTTACCCAGTTATGGCTGTTTTTGCTTGACTTCCCTCCATGCAAATACTGACCATAGGCCGGCAGGAGGAAAACCTGGGTAAAGGGAGTACGAGGCACAAGGAGAAACCCATGGCCTTTGAAATCTAATATTGCATTTTAGATGGACAAAACCAGAATGGAGAAGTGGCCATGAGCAACTGAGAACTCTTGAGCTGTAGCCACAGCAGTGTCCTTACAGATTTAAAGACCCAGGCCCAGGGGGAATTTAGATTCCTAACTTCAATTAAAATCCTGTGTTAATGGAAGTTAGGAGCCTGAGTACCTTTGAGGATCTAGCCCTCAGCATAGAGAAGAACAAAGGCATGGGAGTGACACAGCTAAACCTGCCTATTGTATTAATTTAGCTGGAACATGTGGGCTCAGAGTCAAAGGTGTTAACATAAGCCAATCACTGTCCAACATTAAATAGTTTTCAACCAGGTTGGAGTTTGGTATACATTCTTAGTACCATGGCAAACATCTGCTCAATCTTTTACTAAAGATGCAGAAAAGAAGGAAAAATGGTTCAAGCATTTGAAATGTAAAGTATTAAGTAAGGCTTTTATTTTACTGTAACACTGCTGGATCTTTGTTATCTGGTCCTGAGAGCTGTTCTGGCCAGGCCAGAAAGAGGGACCCAGATGATATTGCCACCTCCAGCTAGAAGGTGAGGGAATTTTTTATAAGGCAAAATCCCTTGTTTGACAGCCTTTTAGATGGTATTTTACAACGGTCTTATAGCAATGTTGTAAAAATATAGTTTTGGTCAGTTAAGCCAGACACAGAAGCAAAAAAGGAGAGATAGGAAAGAGGAGAAATAAGGGGGAGGAGGTCTCACATCCCAGGTGGTGTTTGGGTGTCAGCCAGAGCCAGTGGAGGTGGCAATATCATCTGGGTCTCACTTTCTGGCCTGGCCAGAACAGCTCTCAGGACCAGATAACAAAGATCCAGCAATGTTACAGTGGATCACTCAGTAATTGTTGCACTCATGCTTCTTCCCCCAATTTTCAAGTGTTTTAAGGACCCCCAAAGGGACAGATGGGCAGAACACTCCATCCTCTCATTATTTTGTCCACCAATTAACCCTGATTTCTGATGCACTGATTTAGTCCCACACTACCTTTGTTTACCAGGCATGAGACATTCCTTGAATTAGATCAGTAGGCTTTTCTATTTAGACTAATTCAGTCTGTCTCCCATTTTTCCGTCAGTGTTATTGTGACACTTCATAAACTTTCTCAAAATTGAGCTAACAATTAAGGTAAATATGAAGATCTAATTGCAACAACATACCCTAGGGACAGAGGAAGGGTAGAAGAAAGTGTTCATTGGATTTGTATTTTAAATATTCATTTTGGTTTGCTAGCTCAGCTGTCCACTCCTTTACGTTGGGAAATAACTTTCATTAACAAGTTGTCAAGAATGGTGATGAATGGAATAGCACCTAACATACCCCTTACGAAAGGCAGGGGTTAAGCCATTCTGGCAAGACAAGAGTTATGCTGGTTTAAAGTCTCAAGACAATAAGCAGGGCTGTGCTTTACCCCTGGTACAGCTGGCCTCTGAGGAAGTGCCCTGTGCTTGTCCTTGAAAGAGAAAAGCAGACTGGCCCACAAAGCATTTTTTTATTTGAAATGCTTATGTGGATTCTCAGGTGAAAACAGATGAAAGGGACCCACGGAAAAATACATTCAGCCTTGAATATTGCCAGCTTATTATGAGGCAGTATTTACATATTTCATTTAGCTCTTTAATGTTTCTCTGCTGTTTCCCCTCCCAGCCCCCACTCGCCCCGACTATTTTTTTAGCTCTGGTAACTGTGGTTTTTTATCTAATGAGAACCAAATTGAGGGTTTAACTAGTAAAATATTAAACTGAAAGCAGAGCATGCATTTGTTATAAATTCAGAAAACTGTTTCAAATAAGGAGACATTTGACAGATACCCAGCGTATTCAGTAAAGAGGGCTGTGTCATTTTTGCAAACTGCTACATTTAAGTCACTTATTACTCTCATTAAGTCTTTAATTTAAAGTTTGTATAACTGTTTCCAGGACCAATAGTTCTTACGACCTAACAGTATATTCCTATGTTGTCTGTCAAACCTTCAGGAAAAAGTAGATCTGTAGCCTGCCTTAAGATAGTCATCCAATAGCATTTTGAAGTTCTGCCGGACTATGGCCAATTTCTGTTCTCAGTCATACAAAAATAACTTACAGTAGGCAAACCAGCTGAGAGTGTACACATCAAGACATCCTTACACAAAGCTACTTTTGGGTGTTCAAAGCTTTATTTACTTTAAGTTTTTCATTTCCACACTCCTGGCTGCAGTTTCTGCTAGTGGCTGACACTGAAGAGAAATACCTAAATGTGGATACTGAGAAAGTCCATTCTTGAAGCCCAGTGGAAAAGCAAGAAATACCAGATATTTTATGTATGTGTGTGTGTGTGTGATTTTGTGAGATTTGCTGCACAAAGTCTGGATTTTTATCTAAGCCTCTAGATTCTGCAACATGAAAGAATGTATCTAATCCAAGCTCTCAGAGCATCAGTTTGCCCATCCACTTCCAATTAATCAAATCGCTACCATATCAAATGTCAGGGGCTCCACAGCATACTTGCTCAACATGCCCTCCTAAATATATTTGAGCCACATGCTTGACCAAGTCGTTAATGTGCCATCATGGATGGGCAGCTTGCAGCATTACTACTACTACAATGCAATGCCATTTGTTGCAATACCGCCAGATTAATAATAACGATGGGGCCAACCCTTGGCTACGGCCCTCAGACCCATTGCTTCCAGGGTGTGCCAGACTCTGACTGCCATGTGTCCTACAAAAAAAAAGGGAGGCATGAAATGCATGATGTCAGAGAACAGTCTAACCCTAAAACTAAATGGGCCAGCTCTCTTGGCACTTCGGGTTGAGCAAATGGAACACAGCATCCCAGTTGTTAGAGGCTGGAGACTGTGATGTGAGAGGCTATTGGGAGAGATTGTCTTCAGGCCTGGCACCTGCCATGCTGTGTTGTAACAACTGCTGCAGCCTGCCATGACCAAAACTCATGCTGGGGGGCACCTGGTATTTGGAGTAAGGCAGCAGGCATTGTTTCCTTTAAAATTACTGAACTTTGAATGACATTTTCTTAGCTACTTCTTAGACCTGCTGTTTTTGCCCAGTTCCTAGGAAAATGATTGTCTTGGAGATTGTTATGGCTTTAGCAAGTGCCATGCTTGTTGAATACAGAAAACCAACCACTCCCCTGGTTTGAAAGTACAGCTCTGAATTTAACCAAGCATCTAGCCATGGCAATACCTTCATACAAATGGGGCTAAATGAGGAGTGTATAATTACTCCAGTGTAATTTTAATCTGTCCACCTTCAGAGCACACCACAAGGCACTGCTAAACAAACAAATATTGTTAGAATGACGCATAGGAGAAATGGGGAACTCGATTTATTTTTGTCTGAATGAGTGGGCGGTTTGTTTCTTCATCTGATTACATGCCAGGTACCTACAGTACTCTGACACATTTGTAAATAAATAACATGAAAAATTCAATGAGAATTGAGCCTCAGCACTGGTTTATAAACAATCTGAAAAACTGCATTTCTTCAAGTGAACAAAACTTCCAAATGACTAGCACTCTAGCTCCCTCTTGTGGATTTGAGTGTCTAAACGTCAACGTTTTGCTATAAAAGCTAAGCTTCAATAGCAGAGTACCGCAGTGGTCTTCATGGAAAATACTGCTCCGTTGTGAGTTTCGTAAAAAATGGTGTCCACGAGAGACAGCACAGATTCATGCTGCCAGAGCCTGGGCTCCAGCACAGTTAGTTTTTAAGCAAAAAATCAGTTCTCCAGTACAGAGCAAGCCCCAGGGTCCTTAATTGTGCCAGTGCCCTTCAAAACTCCATCCCACATTTCAGACATATTTTACTGGGAGTGACCTATGTGTCCTTTCCCTCTAAGGAAGCAGTTCCCTAAACAAGGATGTGAATTGTCTTAGTGGGGTTGAGAAGGGGGAAAGAACAAGCACGGAAACGTGAAGGGCAGTTCAATGTAGTACCCACCCATCGATGACTTGACATGCTGGATTGTTTTGCCAAAGTTCTGGCATACACACACCGATTATATTGGGGCTACCCTGATAGCAGTGCAGAGAGCAGGAGTGCCTGCAACAGGAAGAGGAGATCAGAAAAACAGAATATGTGATATAATTTCATAATGATACCTCTGTGCCCACACTGGGTAAGACATCTCTATCCACCCCAGGTTACACTGTGCTCCACACCATGGCAACCCCAATATACACAGGTACAGATATCAGCATCTCCTAATTAAATAAAAAAAATTCCCAACCCCTGCCATTTCACTAACAAGATACTTTTGTACAGTATTAATTGTAACCATCCAGTAAAAACACCTAGGTGTCATTATGACCAAGTCAAAGAAATATTTGCATAATGTGAAGTGGCACATTATCTTTCAACAATAGAAGAGGAGGGGAAGGAAAGAAGTTAGAAGGTCACACATTTGGAAACTAGTAAGTTTTTAATACAATGTATCATCAGTCTGTGGAACTCACGGCTACTAGAAATCAAAACATTTATATGATTATATCAACTGCTATCCTAGACAGAATTAAAAAATGTATCAAGTGTATCAACTTTAATGCTTCAGTATATGCCTACCACTACGAGTTAAGGTGAAGAGAAAGTCCCTCCTGTTCCTCCCATAAATATGTTAGCACACAATTATCTATTATCGGGTATTATATACCAGGTAATGTCAGACAAGACTTTGGCTGGGATGTCAATTCTTACGTTCCTTTAACAGCTAGCAGTCTATGCAGCTGTAGTTGAGCAATTCCAATTCCATACAATAGAAAGAATGGTGTGTGCACACTAGCTATTGCATTACAGCATATAGAACTCCACATTGCTTAATAATTAAGTGGATGTAATATTTTATTGAAAAAATATGATCCTTCTGTACAGTAAGTATAATTTAATGGGCTTGGTAAAAGACAAGCCTACAAAAAAGCAGCTTCTGTACTTATGCAAGTGCAACCCGTTGCTGTGTGCAATGCAGCATCTCTATTTCCATGTACTAGATTCTCAATATACTCAGAATCATACAATGATGGGCGGCAGGAATTTTAAATGGGGAAGAACTGCACAGGACTTATCTTCGATCCACTGATGGTTTGAAATTTGATTTAAGAAACCTCTCTGTGAAACTCCTAGACTGTTTGCATCTGTGTTTCCAATGTTTCTAACAAATAAATATAAAAATAAATAGGGATCTGCCTCCTCCACAGAACTGTAAGTCTCAGAAGCTACACACTATTTGTAGCAATCTACATACATAATCAACTATATCAACATAATTTATTTAAATCTATAAATGTATTAAAGTATAAATTCTTATCCAATACTTGAACTGTAGTTCTGGACATGAACCCACAAAACTGTAGGCTGGCAGACACTTCTTACAACTTAGTGTTTTGTTTAGAAAATGCATTATAGGTGAACTTCAGCAGAAACTAACTATATAATGTCATCCTATCCCCATAAATGAATATAAAAGCTTTTAAAATCTTGTTACAGTAACTGACTTTTGAGTCCTAACTTTATACACAGTTTCTAAAAACCCTGCTCGTTAGCACTGTTTTCTAAAAATAGGTTTAGTGTTAAAACTACATTCACAAATGCCAGAGCATCAAAGCAGAAGCCGAGTAAAAATGTAGATTCATGATTCACTTGTGTTGCCAGTTGGATGGTATACTACTGCAATACAAAAGATATGTATGTAGCAACTGGAGTGTCACTTGACAGAAAACCAATAGAACCAGTACTAAGATCTATGGCATACTGTAAAGGTTGGTGAGAAAAGTCTAGTAAGTCATTCAGGAGACTGGATGGATGATGGGAAGTCTGTGTTTGTTTGAGGGGAGGAGCGAGAGAAAGAGAGAGAACCTATTTTCTTCTCCATTTAAAACTGGAATGTCCTTTGTCATCAAGAACGTAAATGTGCGATGGTGAAGAAAACTGTATTAAATCAAGAGTAAATGGTGATGACTTCACGGCCACCTCCTCTAACAAGTAATACTCTCTCCAAGCCCTCTGTCAAAACCTCCAGGAATTCCATATCTGTATCAGTAAAATCAAGGACAAATGATATTTTATAACTTAAATGCAGACACTGAGCCACTGACATCCTTTTTACTGAACAGTAATACAATAACAATAAGCTTTCTAATATACTGAGTGTAACTGAAAATCTTAAGCAATTTCTTTAAACAATCCTCTTAGATTTCTTAAAAATGAATTTATTAGTATGTCAATTGCAAACCTTGGGCGACTGAGTTCTCTAAATAGTATGGGAAAACTTTTTAAAGAACTAGGACAATTAAACTTTTGAAGAATTGGCAGAGTTAAAGTTTCTTAAACTGATAAAAACATTTCATATTCATGGCTGAATATACTTTGAAAATGTTTATGCTTTGAAACCAAATGAAAGGCCAAATTACATTTTAGCAGTAAATTAATTTATTGCAACTTGATTAAATCTGACAGATCTGTGTTGTCTATGTGGACCAATATAACATCAAGCACAAGATGTATGGGATGCCCCAGCCAAATTCTGAGTCATGTTTCAACCATATCCTAAACTTTTTTCAAACACTGCTCCCTTCAGAGTGCAAGCTGAGTCTATAACAGGGCAGGAGTGGACAGTTGTCCACCATGAGATTTTAATCCAAGCCAAACTTTAGTGGGATGTAAAGAAAGCAGAGGGACATCTGATTCATGGATACTACCCATGCTGCATCTATTCCTTAAACTTTGAGCTATAGGAAGCTAAAAAAGCTAGTATGCCATTTTAATGTCACACAAAAACTCAACGTTTTCCCTGCTTTAGAAACACACCTGAATCCACGAAAGTCATGTATTATCCAAGCCACTTCCGGGGAGGATGTCCATACTGCCTCCTAGGAACATGCTCTAAACCTCTCTGAAAATGTGAACAGCCCTAGAAGTGCATCTTACTCACTCCTACAGATTCACAGTTGTAAATGTCAGACTGGCTAGATTTCAGTTGTTATAAAAGTTTCCAAATATAGGGACAAATAGACGATAGATTTGAAGTTACAATGTCAGAAGTAGATCTTTTGTTAGTATAATTAAACTAAGTGCCTCTTTAGAATCCAATCAGTAAGCGTTAACCCCTTTCCCCAAGTCTCCTTGTTGATTTTTGTATAAAGGAATTCATTCTTATTAACTGCTTCAAAGTACAATAAGAAAAAGGTAGCTACTATTCCTTGAAAGAGCAAACATCATTTCCACGTTAAGTAATGTCAGATTGTTTAGCCTCATTCTGTAGGAGGAAAAACTCCTGCTACTGAATTTCCTTACTGTTGCCAAAGCTTATGAATGTAGGCCCAACAGAGAAAATGAAACTAAGAAAGGAGTATAGACAAGACAGGTCAGGCCCTTTGATAGGTGACGTTAGTAAAGCATCTTGGGTACAAAACAGGAGAGTGGCATGGCAGACATGACTTTCCCTTAAAAGTATTTACTGTATCTCAACAACCACGATTTACTACTTTCTCTCTGTGACCTAACTCCTGTCCTTGTTATATCTTTAGTTGTCCCCCGTAATTAATTGAGATCCTGACTTTGTGGAGCATCCCCTTAGGCTGAGGGAGGTCCTTTAGTAGTGGACGGGGTTCCGCCTGCGCCCTACCAGGATCCCAACAGGACGATTTACTACTTTCATACCACTGCAACAGTAAGTTACACTTATTTTGGTTTAAATACATATCTTTGATAGCCAAAGTATAAGAACCTGGTTAGCTAGGGAGATGCATATTTCTGAGTATCATCTTGGCTTTCCTTCAAAGGATACAGTTTTCATCACCATCTATGTTCTTTGGAGGGCCAGGCATGTTGAGAAGAACAAGTCTGGCATCATGGGATCTATTTACAATTACTTCATTTAACTTCACTGCTGTGTGCATTCTTCTGACATTTGACTGGTTCCTGTTGAAGAATCACATGTTTACTGTTAGAAAAAAACTTGTAAAACTGAACTGGGAAAAAATCATTACAAAAATATCTTATAATGACCATATCTACAAAATACTATTTAAAAAGTCAACTAATCAAACACTTTTTCCCCCAGGTTTTATTTGAAAAGTACAGAGTTATTTGTACCTCCACGTGTTTAGAGCTAATACTATTCCACTAGTTTTTGTGATCTGTGTTTGGAAGGCATCATTTAACTTATTTCCCATTCCATTGCTGGCCTCGGTCTCTCCTAAGCAGCTATTGCCAGACTGCATGAGATAAAAAATTCACCTTAAGATCACCAGTACAAATATAAACTCTATTGCACCAAGGGTCTCATCTACTGACTCACTGATGACAATGGTAACAGTCTCATTGACTTCAAGGGGCTTGGGATCAGGCCCAAACTGACAAGACATAGGCTGGAGTGGATGGTTATCGAATATTAAAAGTGGAAAATACCAAGGTCCTCCACTGTGACCTCAGATCACAGTTGAGCTGGAATTCTTAAAGTGAGTGTCTCCGTCAACAACTTGTAACAACCTAAGGAGCGTTCCACCACACCAGTAGGGCTTTCAAGCAGGGCATTATGCTCCTACACCGGGAAATAAATCACTAGCCCTATGCATTCGCACAAGGGGAATAAGGCACTGTCCCCTTCCTCTGTTGCATGGGCCACTCATGTCTCGAGTTTCAGTACAGAAAGGAGAGCCGAGCCATTACTGCTCCCTTGCACCGGTCAGCACAGCCAGCATGCCAGATGTGGTACATTGTGCTGAGTGTAAGCCCAGCACAGTTTACTTCCTCTGAATCACAGTCTGGTCCTTAGGCAGCATAACTATATGCGACCTCTTTCTCAGGGCACATGGCAAAACAATAGTCCAGGCCACATTGACCAAAAATCCCCCACTCAACATACTAAAGTACAGAAGAAATCCTAACTCGGAGAACTCCATGTCTCACAGATAACTCAGAAACTGGTGACAGCAACACCAGTCCACATTTCTAAGAAGTGCACTTGTGTTTTTTGAGCTGCAAAACACTCGTATCCTCACAGAAAGCGTCCAGGATTTATTACACTGAAAATCTGATCAGAGCACACCAATCCATGCTGAATAACAACTAGAGAGTCAGGGAGTCATTTTTAGGCAGATGCCTCCTTCTAATAGAAAATTAACTATTAGTGTGACTAATAAGGGCTAAAAAGGGAGAACAAAAAAAAAAGACAGACAGATGCAGACCTAAAGGGAAAATCAATTAGCCTTTGCAACTTGGATAAGGATTTCTTTATTACTATTGATGTTTTTCAGGGAAAGGGCTTAGATAAGTACCCATTTTACATGCTACAAATTACGGTAACAGGACTTACTGAACTCATTTCTTTTCTGGAGGCTTTTTTGGTTTTGAAGTCAGTTTAATTTTAGCTTTCATCTTGTGATGATTAATTGGATTGTATGTTTGTTGACATTTTGTAAAGGAATAAATTTCCCAAAACATTCAGGAAGTGGCAGATACACTGAGGTGATTTGTTTGCATTACTTTACCAAGAAACAGTCCTGCTGCACAGAACTATTTAGGAGCAAGATTTACAACAGTGTACAACTTGCCCAGTTTGGAATACTTTCCTTTTGATGTCATGCTATGGCCATATGTTTTACTGAAAAAGTGAGCACAGTCTCTGCCTCTTCCATGTCAGAAACAGAAAGGTCACAGACAAGAGAGACAAGACATCACTGTACTATAACTAGGGGAGATGAGGAAGGAATTGTTATTTTTGTAATCAACTTTTGGAAGAGATCTAAAGAGACAAAACACATTTTCAAGGTGACTCTTAAAACTGGCATCTATCCAGAGAGCTGAGAAAATGCCGTTTAGTATGGTGTAGGCATGAAAGGAATGGTTCACCCAGACTCTAGGAGAGACTACGAACAATGTTCCTTTGGGGACAGGACTGGGGGCATGTGCAGACAGAACTGGACCTGAAAAGAATCTCATTTCAAGCTGCTATGCAAACTATTGCAAACAATGGAGAGTAAAAACATTCAAACGATGGTAAAAGCACTTTGACCGTGTCCTTTGTGTATTTAAGCTTGTGAAAAAACTACAAAGAGCTAGAGAAGTTCAAGTCAGCACTGTCCCGAATTTCTGTTCTGTACAACAGGCTGAACTTTGGCTTTCCCACCATCTGATATTGTGCCCCAACAATAACACACATCCTTTGATCACCCAAACAGAAGTATGCCATTCTTGAATACACAATTAAATGCTCAAACCTGAGGTTGTTTTTCCCTGAGTCAGTCCTGGTTAGACAGGGTAACTCTTGCAGACTTTGCTTTATGCTATTTCTAAGAGACCTATCACCTTAAGAATTAAGGACCCAATCTCGCACCCTTTAAAGGCAATGGCAAATTTCCATCAACTTCAAGCATGCAGGATCAGGCCCATTGTTCAGTATCAAATGTAGGCTAATAATTCATTCCTTTTCATCTAGGGAGAATTCTAGATCTTCCCACTCCTCTTCACCGAAAAACATTTTTAGACAATTAACAAAAAAAACTTACAGGTTTTCCCACTCTCTGAAAGCATGAAAGGGAGATAAGAGTACATCAATTTAAATTTAAACACAGAATTTCTATGGATTTTTAAGAGTAAACTATGCTAGAATTACCTAAACCAATGAATAGGAATTTCAAACACTCAGGAATTTTCACGGAGTTACTCAGCAGTGGGATGTGGCTATGAATACACACACAAAAAAAATCCCCAAAGTTCTAGAATTGGTCCTTAAGTTGTGGCTTAATAAAAGATGGAAGAATTGTTTGTAAACCCTTATGTAATATATGTGTATCTGAGACCATCCAGCACTAGTTTATTGGCAGATACACATATATTACATAAGGGATTACAAACAATTCTTCCATCTTTTATGAAGCCACAATTTAAGGGCCAATTCTAGAACTTTGGGGATTTTTTTTTTTTTAGTATTCATAGCCACATCCCACCTTTAAGCTTAGCTCTGCATTAGGGTGACTAACTGCTGACTTTCCACTGTTAAAGCCTTAAACATTTAAATGCAAGAGAGACTTGTGCAGTACTAAACCATTTTTTTAAAAAGGAAGTCAAGTTATTCTGTCATTAGGGATGACTACAATGGACAGCAGCACAGCAAAACTTTAACCCCAAGAGGTCTGAGATGTCGGCCCCAATGAGACTCACGGTTTAATACTGATCAGTTCTCTGAAGTTTTCCACTGCAGTGTTCCGGTTCCGTTTTTCAGAGTCACATTTCTCTTTTGTCCATGTCATCTGAATTTTATCAGGTACTGTCTCCCCCTCATCTTCTTCATCCGAGTACAGGCTTTCCAGCCGTATTATAGAGTGTCTGTCCTTTACCAGCTGGGCCTGAGAAGTGTTTAAATGGCAAGTTGAGTTCTACTTTCACAGGTTAATTTTATCTTTTCTGGATCCCTTTCACCAATTAAATAGCTCTTATTTCATTGTACTCTTCACCTGTGTTCAGGAGAGGAGCCAGAGCAGTTCACTAACACAAAGAGCAAATAGGATTATGGTGCATATGAGTTAACCAGAATTTGGACCAATGGCAGTGTCTCTATACAGAGAAATAGAGAACTTGACATCGTAAAATAGTATGGAACCTGGCAGCACAGACTGACCCCACGCTAATGAAAACTGTTCTGCTCAGATGGAACAGGATAATACAAACTGAAGAGCTTTGGTGGCCAAGTGAATTAGTTGCCTTGTTCTACCAGAATCCAAGACACGACATAAACCCACACTAGCAAAACAAGATGCATCATGAACTGGGACAAACCCAGGATATCGCATGTATCGGAAACTCAGGACTTTCAAGAAACCTCCTCAGACTTGTATTCTGAACTAACTGGACATCACATAATCATTCAGGGAAATGCACAAAAGGCTTTTTACAGCTTATGTGACCACCATACATTCCTTCCTAAGACAAAGCGTTTCTAGCATGGCTCCATGAGTGCAGGCAAGATGTTAACCAACAGGAATAAACCTAGTTTTCAGACATAGCAACTGAAAAGGCTACACTGAATGTTAGGTTTCTTCAAGATGTGAGAAGTGTCTGTGTATTAACTGATGAAGGTTTTACTATGCTATATGAAGGATTTGAAATGGTACTAGGAACAGCGCTTGCATTCATCCACCTTAGCTTTTTCTATAGTGAATGACATACCTCTCTTTCCCTTTCGGTTTTGGTCAGTCTCATTTGCCTCAGCATCTGAGATCTCTGCTCCATCATTAGGGTCCGCTCGTAGGTATAAGCTGAAATATCACTGTTTTGCTGCAGAAATAAGAAAAATATTCCTCTTTGTAATCAAACAACTTACTAGCATTCAAACTTTAAGGAGAAATAGGATCAATCCCTTACCATTTCTACCACTTCCACCTCTGCCTCTATTCGTAGTTGATAAAGGAAAGTAGCCAGGTCCTTCTTCATCTGAATGCTGTTGTCATCCATCTGGGCTACTGTGAAAATTCTCATTTTGCACTTTCTCCAGACCTATGGGAGAAAATACAAGCTCTTAAAACACGTGAACCAACAACTTCTTTTCTACACCGAACAGAACTGTAATAAATATAGCACCCTTGTTTTCCA
Organism: Gopherus evgoodei; assembly: GCF_007399415.2. Classification (NCBI taxonomy): domain Eukaryota; kingdom Metazoa; phylum Chordata; order Testudines; family Testudinidae; genus Gopherus; species Gopherus evgoodei. The sequence goes on along the minus strand of NC_044333.1, from coordinate 11,802,642 downwards.
ACATAGTTATTGTACTGGGCTTATGGATTTTTTTTAAACACATCCATATTGTTGACTTGCCCATCACAGAAATCAAGCATAGTTTAGGAGCACTGCTGACGCACTGTGTTGACAAACTGAGATGATTATCAAGCATGACTTTAACAAACACAGTTAATGAGCCATTAATGTAAAGCAGGCCCTAAATTTGTATCCAGCTTTTCTTTTGGCTTAAAGATAACAAAGAAAAGCCATTTGAGGCCAGTCCAATGATCTTATGAACTAGAACTTAAGAAAAATCCCAGTTCGGTTTCTCACTAGCGAGTCTGCACATTTTTCACTGCTATGTTTCCCTTGACAAAACCCATGACTTTTTTTTTTTTGGGGGGGGGGGGGGGGAGGAGATACCTCAATAAAACCTTATTCATTCACCCTGGTTTGCTTGTTGGTGAGTCTGCCACAAGATCTTGACATATTTCATTCTTCTGGGGTGTTTTATGATCTTTACATTCTTTTAAACTTCAACAAAAAATAACTTAACATTGGTGTGCTATATGCCAAGGTTTGGTGAGATTAATTTTTTTCTTGCATTCCTGTCATGACAAAACCAATTATAGCCATTACATTGGCTGATAAGTTTCCTGGTCCCATCAAGTGACCCAAAGCTGAAGCGGCTTCAGGAGGCTTAATATTTTCCCATCCAGCCTAAAGCCATGATGTAGAGACCAGCAAGTTACCTGCAGAGAACAAACTGGGAAAATGTCACCAAAAATCCCCAGGGCACTATATTTTAAAAGCACAACATTTTGGACACAATGGGCATAAATACTCCCTTATTTTTAAAAGATACTGCACTACTGAAAGATTTTAAATTTTCTTATTTTAACCATCTCTTCTGATGACCGAGAGGTTAGTGGATTCCTTTCACTTAAGGAGACCTAGGTTCCTCCTCTTTGTCTTTAATAACCACCACACTTTGGAATAATGGGCTGCCTCTTCCAAGGGAGGCCAGGAGATGGAGCACCGCAAGGCAGCTCAGGAGAGGTGCAATCATTGGTAACTATGGGATAGAGAGAGGGACAACTTTTAAAATAGTATCCATAAGCAGTCTGCTGAGTCGTTTATGGTACACTTCTTATTAAATTTACATAGCTATCAACAGAAGACTGTGCAAGTCTTTTGGGGGAAAGATAGCTCAGTGGTTTGAGCATTGGCCTGCTAAACCCAGGGTTGTGAGTTCAATCCTTGAGGGGGTCATTTAGGGATCTGGTGCAAAAAACTGTCAGGGACAGTGCTTGGTCCTACTGTGAAGGCAGGAGACTGGACTCAATGACCTTTCAAGGTCCCCTCCAGTTCTATGAGATAGGTATATCTCCATATTTTTAAAAAAGGTCAAACACAGCTACAGGGACTCTGCCTTTTCAATGCAGTACCTTTCATTTTTTTTTAAAGGTAAAGATTTCTGAGTTTGTATGACCACTCCTGTTATGATCACGTAGGAAAAGATACACTCTGCTAATATAAGAATGTATTGTGCATGAGCAGAATGTACATGTGGGTCAAAAAACATTTTTTATAAATATATAATACAAGAAAAAACATATTGAGAGAACAGTATGAGGATCTTCACTTATTGTTGGCTCACTGTTCCACACCATACACTGACGCATACATAGTGGTAGGCAGATGAATTTGTTCTCTAGCTCTTTTCATCCTTACTTTATGCTGTTTCAGTAGAAAAGGAAGCAACATCAACATGCCTCCATCATGCACAATCCACCACACATCAATGTTGCCTTCGTTGTAACGTTCATGGTTGCTAGGATAGAAAGACACATTTTTGGGCACCAACAGAGCCAGATGGGCAGCAGTTGTACAACGCACAGTATCTGCAGGGAAGAGGAAGAAAGCAGAAAGTCACTTTTCTATAGTACTGTAAGAGAAAATTATAGTGGAAAAGGCTATTCAGTGAGCAAGTGCCACCTACCCATAAAATCACCACTCATGTAAAATACATGTACTTACTCCTTTTGTGTAACTGTGCAACTATAAAGGCTTTTTAACTGAAAAAATGGTATTGTTTATTAAAAACCATTTGAAATGGCATAGAGACACATATACCTGTCAATGAGTGCCATTATTTTACTTTTTACTTTTTTTGTTAATATTCATGCAAATAGTGGGAAAGCGATGCTGAACTTGCAGAATAAATCTGTTCAATCAAAAGTATAATGTGTGTAGAGTAGTACAGAGAACTTGGTTCTACGTGTCTAACCACATCACATATTACAACTAACCTATAAAAGTTTTCCAGGCTCTCGCATCTTCACTTTGTCTCCAGCCATACGGCCATCCCAAAACCACAGTGTTGTGTTTCATGCCACCTAGTCCACAGGACTGTATCAAGTGGGCAATTCCTTCTCGAACCTTGGTGGCTACAACTACTTGACAAAATCCTTTCACTTTCTCTATTTCAATCATGTTCTTAATAGTCTGGAAGACAGGCAAGGGAAAAAAGTTCTCCATTAAAATGAACTCAGGTCCTCTATATCAACTGATTATTATATTTCTTATGCATGTTCATGCTGTCATCTGCATATACTCATCAGGGGCAGTTTACTGCCCTATTTTGAGTAATGAAGGACAGGAGAATCATATGTAGTATAAGGCTTCATATGCTGTAAGGCTTTATAACAAGGCTGCAAGATATAAACAGAACAATAATTTCATCCGTAGCAAGAGGTTATCCCACAGATACATGAATTAGCTTTCCATTTTTAAAGTACTGTCTCCCACATCTTCAAGAACAGCTTGGGGGATGGGGGGCTGGGAATATCATGGTATCCTGTGACTAAGCAGATGTAAATGATTAAGCATTAGGAAAGGTGCAATGGACTTTATAAGTCTTCTACCGCTACATCGAATAAGCAAAATACAGCAAATGGGATGGGTTCAGAATAGCTATTGTGATGTTTCCAGATCAGTTCAGAAAATTACAGACCACATCATCCCTTACGTGAATCAGTCGACATCATGAAACATTAGTTCTCTTATTTGGGTGACAACGTGTCCTGTTAAATGAGCTAGAGATGTATACACATACGATCTAGAACTTAATGCCGCAGCCATGACGTGGTTTTTAGATCTTCAGACCCCCTCAATTCAGCAGCAGACTTAAGCATGTCTTTAAACACTTTTGGGCAACAGGCATCTAGTATGTTTGTGTTTAAGAGCTTTGCTTTACTGGAGCCTGCTTTACTTTCCACAAAGTTTAATAAACGTTCACTACAATTGTGTAAAATCATTATTATATGTCAATAGTTAAAGCACGCACCTGTTCAGCAGCTTGGGCCTCTCCATAACTCTCCAGGAAATTCCCTTGGATCACTGTCCCTATGATAGTCAAACCTTTGCCAGCTTTCAGCTGAGAAGCAAATGTTAACAACCTCGGATACTTCACGTGCAAATCTTCATCTAATTTCAGAAGCACCAGCAATTGAGGCCTAGAAGAAAAGAAAAAGCAGTCCGGGTAATTCTTATAAAACTTTTTTTTAAATGTTTGCCTCACTAGTTATCATAATTATGCTTCAGCATTAACACTGATACCCACACCAGTGAAGTACTATCTCTGCACCATATGTACTGAAAGGGCAGTACTTGATGTTTTATTTCTTTAGACAAAGCAGATCTGGAATACTGTCTGGAGAGTCTTCTTCCACGTGGGTTTGAAGAAAGGATTTTACTAGTCAGAGACATCTGCATTAGCATTTTCAGGGATCTGCCCAATACAAAACACATTGCATACTACATTTATGCAATAATACTACCTTCTAGGTCTGTATGGATACTGTGTACCAAACACATGGGAATTAAGATTACATTCCAAATAGACAAATGAATTTCACCTTCTTCTGACATGTGAGATACATGCAACTTCAGTCTGACATTATCAACATTTGGATTTTCTTTCCCAACATTCAGCTATGAGTAACACAATACCATGATGTATAGGATTTTGTTTGTATTATTTAAGGTAGACTTCTGCTCCTCTCAATAGATAGAGGAGTGCTCAATATCCCCATACAGTAGTGTTAGTTAGCAACATAACACAAGCTAGACTGAGCTATGCACTTCAGAGATGAAAGTCATGGAAGAGTATAAGTTTACCTTTCAGTTAATGAGGATTTCTCAGCCCCCTAAGTCTTACTATTTTCCAGCTGCTGCACGTACAACTCTGCTCTCTCAGAGCAAAATGCATGTTGCCCATGTAATCTGGCTGCATGCAGCTGAAGTGCAGAGGTTAGAGGGAGAAATCCTTGGTCACTATTCCAGTTTTAAAGCTGGAGCCACATCAGCAACCTCTGTGCCACTACTGCAGGATATTAGGCCACTGCATTCCTGGAATCACAGATCTTGTGACTCATTCCCCAACTCCACTTTCTGAACTAGCCTACACAGGGCCTGAATCAAGACTCCATTCACATCCCAGACAAGATGGGCTGCTGCTCTGTCTCTGCAGGTCACCCCCAGTGTAGTTAATGTAGCATGGGATATCTTACACGGGATGCTGCTCTGTCTCTGCAGGACACCCCCAGTGTAGTTAATGTAGCAAGGAATACCTTACATGGCCTGCGTGCATTTCACACTAAGTGTGCAGTACTTACTCACATGCTTTGACTCCCATTAAAAGATTGAGTTCTTAAACTGCTTTTGTATTTTAAGATAGCAAAGCTCCAGTCCAGTTCCAAGCAAATTATTTACATGTAAATTGTGGGCATCACTTTGAACCCTGCACATGCAACCAGAAGCTCAGCAAAATCTGCATTTTGCACATCCAAAATGCCTACCTCCAGTTCTTGGTGTGGGGAGGACCTTCTTCCAGTCTTAGCAAGGCATATCTGGCAGCACTGAGTGACAGACCCCGAATACCGTCGCCCCATTCCTTCTCTGCACTGCAAAGAATCACATATTTTAGTGAATACATGGTTTGAGATCTGCTGATGAAAAGAGATATATAATGACCTAGGTAGTATTATTTCAGCAGTGTTTAACTTCCTTGCTCTTGCATAGAAGTCATAATTACTTTATAACAAATTTACGGATGTGCTTCACAACCTAATGTACTCACTGGGCTGAACTGCAAGATGTATTTCAAGCAAACACATCAGACAGAGAACCATAAAATTGGAAGGGACCTCGAGAGATTATCTAGTCTAGTGCCCTGCACTCAAGGCAGGACTAAGTATTATCTAGACCATCCCTGATATGTGTTTGTCCAACCCACTCTTAAAAATCCCCAACGATGGAGATTTCACAACCTCCCTAGACAATTTATTCCAGTGCTTAGCCACTCTGACAGTTAGGAAGTTTTTCCTAATGTCCTATCTAAACTGCCCTTGCTGCAATTTAAGACCATTGCTTCTTGTCGTATCCTCAGAGGTTAAGAAGAACAATTTTTCTCCCTCCTCCTTTTAACAAACTTTTATGTACTTGAAAATGGTTATCATGTCCCCTCTCAGTCTTATCTTCTCCAGGCTAAACAAACCCAATTTTTTCAATCTTCCCTCACAGGTCATGTTTTCTAGACCTTTAATCATTTTTGTTGTTCTTCTCTGGACTTTCTCCAATTTGTCCACATCTTTCCTGGAATGTGGCACCCAGAACCGGACACAATACTCCAGTTGAGGCCTAATCAGTGCGGAGTAGATCAGAAGAATTCCTTCTCGTGTCTTGCTTACAATACTCCTGCTAATGCATCCCAGAATGGTGTTTGCTTTTTTTGCAACAGCGTTACACTGTTGACTCATATTTAACTTGTGATCCACTATGACCCCCAGATCCCTTTCTGCAGTACTCCTTCCTAGGCAGTCGTTTCCCATTTTATATGTGTGCAGCTGATTGTGCCTTCCTAAGTGGAGTACTTTGCAATTTATAAATCACTCCTGTCTGTGGTTGAGATTTCCCTGGGACATCATGTGTGAACCACACCATGTGCTTCACCATTGGATTTGTGAACGATGAAGTTATACAGCCAAACTACCAGTCTAAGAGACTGAAAATAACAATCTCATGCATCCCAAGCCAGGCTGAGATTGTGTGCTGGTTCTCTCCCCACAAGACTCTCTAAAAACCTTACTGCCTGGCCAATTTATGAGACAAAAGGAATGGCTTTAGAGAAGGTTCCCCATTCAGGCCTCCTTGGCTAGAAGTTGTCAAAGTTCAAGGAGGGTAAAGTGGAGCAGGGAACTAGATTCCCAAAATAGGCCCCCAATTTCCGCTATCACACAGATTTCAAGAAACATTTTGCAGATGCTTTCCCAAGAAACACGTCCTGATCTAATAAATTCTTTCTGGAATCACCACCGCAGAGCAGTTGCAAAAATACTCTCACGTACGAAACTAATACCATAGACACAAAGCAATGCCAATTCATGTGCCGAACCAATAAATGGTAAGTAAGTCCAAGTCTCCCCTTACCCTTCTCCTTCTGAAAATACTTACCCTTGATATTCAATGTACTTGTAAATCATGCCAGCAATGAGCATAGCCACCAGAGCATAATACCAGGATGAAATGAACATCAATGCAAGACAAATACTCATGCCTAAAAATGATAAAGCCCTGGGAGGGGAAAAAATAGTTATTAGCCAAGTACCTGGGGACAAAAAGCTAAAAGCTTGAAGTACCTGCTACAAACCCATTGGTTATTTTAGTTGCTTTCCCCCTTGACGTTTCTCACCTTCTGTATCCTCTCTCCCGAAGAGATGGCAGTAAAAAGCAAACAATAACTTCCATCACCACTGTTGCAATATACTTTATTGTGGGGATGCCACAATTACTATATTAATCACCACAATTCTGGTCCACACTAAACAGAGGAGTTTCTTCCTGCATTCCTGACTACTACCAGATGGATGGAAGAAATCAAGCAGCCTTAACTGAGTCCCTCCTGACAGCCCCAGGGCACTGCAGAATCTTTCCATCTTCTCAGCCACCCTAAGGTGGCCCAAGACACAATTTCAGAAATGAGGTGCCTGAGTAAGGTCCTCCATGGCTAGCTGCAAAAGCCACCTATAGATACATTCCACGCCTGTGATCAGCAGCAGAAAACACACACTAACATCCCCTCTATTAGAAAGCTCTTCCCTCATATGAAGGGTTAACAACAGTCTTCCAAATCCCCTCAGTAGACCACAGAATACAGACTAGAGTAAACCAAATATACGGAATAATTTCCTTACCAATGATAGTATTTAAATCGGGGCCGCCAATTTGGAGTTCTTAAAAGTGTTTGTACTGCACATGCCAGATTGACAAAGAGGTAACACATCAAGAAAAACCTGTAGAGAAGGAACAATTTAGCACGTCAGTTTTTGACACAAACTGTAATAATGGAAAGGTCTGAATGTCACCCACATAACACCAAAACAGTATCTGTTTTGCCACAAGAGGCTATATCTCCAATTTGTTACTAAAGACAGGCCTAAACTGTTAATACAAATTAGATGTAAAGGTCAGAGACTCTTTACAAATGAAGCTAACCAAATTCCTTCTGTCCAACTGCTGAGCACCAAACATGATATGGTTTTCTATAGGGAAGACCAATCCAGCTTTGTCAGAAAAAATGTTCACTCATGATATATTTCAGAGGCATGACAATGTACATGTTCACTAAGATGGATGTCAGGTCATTTGTAGTCCTTAAATAAATGGAACTTCTGTTCCAGTAACTGTTGTATTTATTTAAAATAGAGGTTCTAAAAGGTAATAAGTTAACAGACTTCAAAAGCCTGCCATATCTATCTTGTAAACAGTAACTTTGTTCCTTACATGGAGAGAATTGGAGCCACCATGTCAAGGGAAGCTATAAGAATTCCGAGTTCAGCAATTAATGCTGTTAGCAGAAGCGCCCATGTTGGTTCACCATTTGCTTTCCCATGGCCAAAAACCTGAACAAAAAAAAGAAAAGGAACATGATTTATTTGTACTATCACACTTGACTCATAGCTTACAAATATGTTCAGTAACATTCTAAAATAAAATCTATTTCCTACTTCAAAGATAGTATGGGGAGGGATTTTCATATCTTCCATTGAAGGACAAGGACAGGAGTCCAGCTAGCCTCTACTCCCAATCTCTAGTCCATTGAGTTTGATGTCAGACTCCGTGATTTGGAAAAATATTCATCCAAATCCTCCCTTCAATGCACACCTCCCTTTTTTTTTTTATTTTAAACATAGACCTTCACTTTAAAATCTAGTTTTAGAGTGAGGAATCCTTGTCCATCTCCCTTTCTTCCCGTTTCTAGGAAGAAAAGCCTTCTCCTGCTTTAGACAAGATTAAGCAAGAAGTTAGTCGGAGAAGAGGCAGTAGTGGTCTGCAACCAGTAGACAGCAACTAAAAAGTGAAGATATGGCTCCCACTCCAACACATGAAACCTGACTGGGGCAGAAACACCGAAGAAGGGTGAGAGATGACCAGTGAGGGCTTGTCTCCATTACCCGATGGATTGACGGGCAGCGATCGATCCAGCGGGGGTTGATTTATCGCATCTAGTCTAGATGCGATAAATCGACTCCCGAGCACTCTCCTGTCGACTCCGGTACTTCACCAGGGCGAGAGGCACAGGCAGAGCTGATGGGAGAGCGTCAGCCATCGACTTACCACAGTGAAAACACCGCGGTAAGTAGCTCTAAGTACGTTGACTTCAGCTACATTATTCACGTAGCTGAAGTTACATAACTTAGATCGATTCCTCCACCACCCCCAGTGTAGACCAGGCCTGACTCTCAAGGTCCAAATATCCCATAGCGAGAGGGGCTGGAGGAATCTCAGCAGTTACATTTGCTCCACTCCTCCTAGCACCAGATCAAAGTGTAAGCAGGGTTAGTAGTGGAGCTGGTAGGCTTGCAAGCAGGGACTGGGAGCTTGAAGTTTAGTGGCCTGATTTCTGCATAACCAGCCTGCAACTCAGCAGTCAGGTTTCTGATATCTGCCAACTACATCTACATATTCCAATTTCCTTCTGCCAGTCTCCAGGAACATAACCTTACCCACTGGCTAGGCCATGGGGGTTCGTGCATGCTGCGTGCAGCACAATGAACGTTATTTAATATTTACAAACCCATAGGAAAGGAATAATGTTGTCCTTGGCTATAGCTTGCAGTAGCCGGGGGGCTCCAGTGAGGCTCTGTAAGCCTGCTCCGCAGGTAGAGAAGAATGAACCTATCACAATGACCCAAGGTGAGGGCCAAGAAAGCGTCCCCACCACTAAGTTCTTGTTCACTGCATCACCATACCTGTAGAATAAAGAAAGGTTAACCAGTCTTATATTTCACTTTGACAGAGAGTCTGTCTTATTCAAATGTAAGCCAACAAGAAGTATGTTAGCTTTTATTTAAACCAAAATTTCCAGCAACTTCTTGAAGAGAAAACTGCAATATAGGAAAAAATCTGCATTAATCACCCAAGCAACCTCCAACAGCAAGCTAACCACTAGTGAAAAGAAGGTTGCGCCCATTTTCCATGGACAGCCATCTGAAAACTCGCTTCAGTCTTAAGTTATTTATAACACTTCTATTGCCTTGTTAGCCAAGCACTCGTTTCTGTTCATCTGGTGAGAAGCCGTCCTTAGTACATTGAAACCGAGCTCTCCTATTTATTTAAACAACCAGTGACACCTACGTTTTTCTGCCCTAAGTCTTTTAGCATGCAATAACCACCATTAAGTATGGAAATTGGTTGTACAATCCCCAATATCAGACTCATACAAAAAGCTTCAGTGATGATAGACCTTTTCAACCAGATTGTAGCCTCATGCCAAACGTTATTAACAAGCAGTTCCCTGCGAGAAGATCTTCATGGGAGCTTTCAGAAATGCTGTTTGTAGAATCCAGCATTAGGATAACTATCATTACTTGATTTACAGGGTTAAGAACCTGAGGGTAAGAAACATGATCGTCAAACGTGGCAACATGTTTCTAATTATAAATGGTTGCTTGGATTTGACCATGTTCATGTCCCCTTTTTATTCTTAATTCACAAGTGAGATTTTGGTCTTAAGCATTTAAGGGAAACAGCAATCCTTCATATAAATACCCGTGAGCAAGACCACATGTGAGCAGACATGATCATGCACTATTTTAAAGAGCAGTCATTCTGTATTAAAAAGTTTTAGCCATTCAATCAAAGTATAAAAAATATTATCCTCCAACTTGTGCCCACAGTGCCCATGAGTCACAGAGAGCAAACTATTCATTTTAACAACTATCTGCTAAGATCACATTGGCCCAAGACTGTCTATACTATTAAAGTCTCACAAACAGTCAATACATTTGCAGAAATCAAAAATTAGTTTCCCAGGAGGAAAAAAGGGCTGAATTCATCAGATAATTTATTTGCAAGGAAAAATTTCACCAGGTCTAGTAAGGAGGCAGAAAGGGAGAACAAGGGAGCAAAGGGGAAATTCAATGTTCAGATAACGTCAGCGGGTTTTTGATTTTCTAGAAAGTCAGAAATCGATCTTTGAACCTAGTACCCCTTGGAACTCAAAAGGCAACCCAGAATGCAAGGCAAAATGGGTAAAATGTTCTTCTGAAGACCCTACGCTACTAGAGATTGGAGGGAACATTCACACAAAGCAGATGGAAGTGCAGAACCCATTCTTCCAAAGTATCCTTTACATTTTGAATGCAGATATGCCTAAGAGGCAGCTCTAGTGAGGTGTGGAGGTGAAGGCAGAGACTAAAACATTCATTGGCCAAAGGCAGGGCACAATATTCCCCACCATGTTATAGGTAAAATATTTCACCATAACTTACTTATCTCTAAGAACAACGCCCTCTATGCATGCTCCAAATAGTAACACACTGCTGAAATCTTGAGTATAGAGTACATTAAGGAAGGTAATTTTATTTAGATATGATAAATCAATGCAATTATATTGAACATCATTAAAGCTCAATGTTTACCCCTGTGCAAATGATTATGATACAGTGGTATCCTCTATATAATCAGATATCATGATCACTCGAGGTATGCAGGGCAGTGAGCTGTTAATACCACCCAATGTACATATGTATCTTTAATAGTTAAGAGACAAATATGATAAAATTGTTGTTCCAAAATTCAAATTTAAGAAAGACTGGATTAAAGAGACATGGTCAATGTTTTTAATAAAATTAGTTTTACATTTCAAAACTCCCCAGTGGGAGCTGAAAGCCCTAAAGGAGACTGCTTTGAACAGGACGTTAACAGACCAAGTGGAGTGTAAGCCAGCAACCATGCCCCAGACAGAAGAGCTTCAGTCTGGCAGGAAGTGACCCAGTGAAAATGTAACTTGAGGAGATCAATTACGAATCTAGACATTTTGACAAACCCCTAAGGTCCTGGATGGAGACCAGGTGGAGTGGGCCTGGGTTGCCCTACCTTGCCTCCATACTCCCTTGTAAAAGCAGCCTGCTGGCCGGGACACCCTCTGAATGACTAGAAACTGTAAGGCCGCTGCCTGACTACTAAGCCACCGCTGGTCACCAGACTGTCCCGTTACCTCAACATACAAACAACAACTTCTGGAATGAAAAGGTCAGCTCCAGAAGTACCACACGGGAGCTCTCTGGAAGACAGAAGGAGAATGACATGGAGTACAATGTCCCTTTGATGACAAAGGGCTCGGTCCTGATCTGCATTTTGGCAGAAGTGTCAGCAGACAGGTTCATTTCCTGGTTCACATGTAGTTTGCAGAAGAGCTTATTAGCAGGATATCAGCAGCTAATTTTAGAGTGGTCTAGTCTACACTGATTCCTTTTATTCCAACTTTCCGTCACCACCCCAATTCCATTTCTTATTTAACAACCTAGCTACTACAGCTTGCCATCTCTGGCTACTCTGATGTTCCCTTTTACACATTTCGCTTTCAAATTCTTAGACAGCACACACTGCCCTTCCTTTACTCAAAATAAAAACCTACTTGTTTTAAAAAGTACTGTGATCTAGAAATTCCTGTATTTACGGTCTTTCCCCACCTTACCAGCTGGCAGTGTTTTTAATGGATCTCTGCATTCTGCCAGCTCAAGATACCACTGACTGCTAGCCAGCTTTCTTAAAGAGCAAGTAACAGCAGCCAGGAAGCAAAGTGATAGAGAGGGGAGGAAGTTACATACTCTCAGTTGAACCAGTGTTTATGTTCTTTTACTGACATATGACAATTGCAGTGGTATTTATATCAACTGAAAACAGTGCAATGAACCAGGAACACAAATAATAATAAAAGTTCAATTGAGTCACAATATGCTAGACTTCTATTCTACTTTTAAAGGATACAGACGAGTGACGTGGTGACAATAGCCAGAATTGTTCCAACAGGAATAGATTTTTGCGCATCTTTGAGGTCTCCTGATCTGTTTGAACCAGCCATGATACCTAAACATGATTTCAGTTTAAGAAAATGTTTTTGGAAACACTACAAAAGATCATATAAAGTTAATTAAAAATCCCACAAAACCCTTTCCCAGTATTCACCAGTCACTGAAGGGAAGAAGATGCCAACTAGTACTGTGAAGGAAGTGGCTATATCCGCAAACACATAAAGGTGAAGGTTGCTTTTCAGCCCCGGTACATCAACTGATGGATAATCAGCTTTTTCCAGTATCTCTCCTTTCTCCATATAATTGCTCCACAGATTATCTGGGGGGCAGGAAGAGGGCAGGAAAGGGGAGTTACCACCCAGAAAGAGAATAGTAAATACAGGCTAACCCAAACCTAACTTACTGAACTCTTAATGATCTACTCAAAGCAGTAACAGGCTGGAGTGAAACTTCGTGGGTTACTACAGTTACAAAACTAGACACATAAAACTTCCAAAACAGAAAAGGTTTCCATTGTACTTTCATGCAAACTTTTCACAAACGCAACGAACATGTTTGGATTATCACCTCACAAACCAACTATCTAGAAAGCTTTATGCAACATTTATTTTTTGATTCTCTAAAGTTAATGAACTGATGTATATCATTCTAACGTACCACTTAAACAGACTTGCTCTAATCAAAGCAACACAAGTTTAGCATTGCCACATAAATTAGGCATCTTAGATGAAAAAGTATAACATATACATAGTAACTGAAAAAACCTAAAGAGGTAACCCTGACCAGATATCTGGATGGAAGTTATTTTATTCTTTAGGAAGTGGAAGTAGTATGACTGCACAGATTTGCATTTAACTAATGCTTCAATAATGCATGGAATAAGCAGTGAGTATGTCTGCTGATCTTCCTTGTTAAATAGGAACTTTATGAACATATACACATCTCCTGCACACAGCAAATGTTCCCTGTACTTCTTTAGAGTGAGCATTTTGTAGTATTATATACTGCAGCTTTGCAGTAGGTTTGTAGAGAGCAAGGACACAGATAAATCACCTTCATGCACACACTTCTATGCTTCTTCCAGCTAGAATCTACTATGTTATAAATCGGAGTATGTAACATCCTACCACTGTTCTCCAACCCAGACATTTTAGCCTGGTTTTGAAGAATTATATAGGATGCCCAGGTTAATTCGCCCTACAATATTAATGTAGTTGAGTTTCTATTGAAAATATCGGTCTCATTCGGTCAATTTTGTAGAACTGAGACGAAGCCTCTTATCTAGAAAAGCGATTAACACCATCTACTCTTTAAAGTATTCTAACAGTTTTCTTCAAAAGGGTTTTCTTAACTGTAATTAGATTTCTTCGGTGCTTTTTCTCTACTAGCATAGAATAGCTCAATCCACCTCAACTGCTCTGCATGTCTCTTAACAAGAGGATTTCCTTTGATCCAACAGCCTTTTGTATCATACCTTTTAAAATGCCACTTGCAGCTCCAGGAATACCTGCTATCTCCGTAAGGTTGTTGAGCAGAAAATATTTGTCACAGTTATCAGTGGTTAAGTTAGAAGTATGGCAGAAGAGTTCCCAGAGCTTGGTGGCCACAGTCATATTGCCCACAATTGTTGTTTTGGCACAAACATCAAAATGATCTCTCGTCAGGGTCCTGTTACCCAGCATGCAAATCCTGGAAGGGGAATGAGAGAGTCATGTAGAACCACATACTAAGCAAAGATGGTTACTCGCACCAGATGTTATTTGGAAAGTGTAATGTTTCCCTTTTCATACACTGGGATTTTGAAGTGGTTCTCCTTCCTAACAACATGTTCCAGATATAAGACTTTCCTGGGCAGCAGAACCAGGAACGTATATGTTGATGTTATTCTGTTTTAATATTCAAACTGAACATGTAATTAGTTCTCTCTGCACTTCCCCTCGGTGTCCCACTTCCAGGCTGCAGCTGGTGATATTTTGCCTACATGTGGGGCTGGCAGAGGGGGATGCAGAACAGATGGAGGGAAAGGATTATAGAGCACAAGCCTTGGATTTGTGAGACCAGGGTTCGATTTCCTCCTCTGCCACAGATTCCCTTTTGTGTCCTTGGGCAAGTCTCTTAGTCTCTCTGTGCCTCAGTTCTCTATAAAATGGGGACAATAGCACTTCCCTATCTCACTGGGGTGCTCTAAGGATAAATACATGAAAGATTGTGAAGTACTCAGATACTAAACTAATGGGGCCATATGAGGTTCAGGCTGACCAAGCCTAGATCACCAGTGTGAATAGGGGGTTACTGCTATGTTTCTCCAGCTGATTTGTCGGGAGTGGAGAGAAGAAAAATTCAGGACGTTTCATTGTGGTTGTAATCCATGACAAAAACAATATTAGCCAACATTTTTGCTCTCCTTTTATGCATGAGTGACTGAAAGACTGTACTTGCAGTAGTTATCAATGGTTCACTGTCAAACTGGCAGGGGGCAGTGGGGAAAAGGAGGAGTGTGTATATAATAGGGTCCCACAGGGGTTCATCCTGGAGCCGGTACTATTCAATATATTCATTAATTACTTGGACAACGGAGTGGAAAGTACGCTTATAAAATCTGCAGATGACACCAAGCTGGAAAGGGTTGCAAGCACTTTGGAGGACAAGACTAGAATTCAAAATGACCTTGACAAATTGGAGAACTGGTCTGAAGTCAACATGCTGAAATTCAGTAAAGATACCTGTGAAGTACTATACCTAGCAAGGAAAAATCAAATTCAAAAATACAAAAGGGGGAATAACTGGCTAGGCAGTAATACTGTTGAAAAGGACCTGGTGGATCACAAATTGAATATGATCCAACAATCTAACACAGTTTCTAAAAAGTCTAATATAATTCTGGAGTGTATTAACAGGAATAACATATGTAAGACACAGAGGTAACTGTCCCAATCTATTTGGCATTGGGGTACTGTGTCCAGTTTTGGGTGCCATACTTTAGGAAAGATATGAACAAATTGGAGAGAGTCCAGAGAAGAGCAACAAAAATGATAGGAGGTTTAGAAAGCATGATCTATGAGGCAAGGATTAAAAAAATGTCCATGTTTAAGCTCAAAAAAACAAGGCTTGGGGGGGGCCCTGATGACAGTCTTCACATATGATATGCGCTGTTATAAAGAGGACTTTCATCAATTATTCTCCATGTCCACTGATGGTAGAACAAAAAGTAATAGTTTCCAACAAGGACGATTTAGGTTAGATGTTAGGAGAAGCTTCCTAACTATAAAGATAGTTTAGTTCTGGAATAGGCTTAAAGAGAAGATTGTGGAATCCCCCTAACTGATATTTAATAACAGATTGGACAAATATCTGCCAGGGGATGGTCTCTGTTTATTTGGTCCTGCCTCTTGACTCAAGATCCTTTCCAGCCCCACATAGTGCCAGCATGAGTAGACAAGCAGAGGGAAGCATTCACTAAATAAGAGAAAGCTACAGGGAGAGAGAAACGTTGCATTTTAATTTATTCCTGATCATGTGTATCTGAGTTTGGTTTTTGTTTTTTATCCACTTCCATTGAAGTCAGTGGTAAAACTCCCACTCTTCACTGCAATGGTGCGGACTGGGCTCTACATGCATCGTGGGGGACAGTAGAGGGTTGCAACTACTCATTTAGCATTACGCTACTTTTGTCAAGTGAATAATTTGTCAGATTAAGCTACCCTAACTGCACTGCATAATCCCCTGCTACCGTTGCCTGTGCTGTGCATTTCCTTGTACAGCATAAGCCTGCATAGAACTTAAAACAAAAAGGACTAAGTCAATGGTACTCTGGCTCAGAACTAAAGCAACTTTGCAACACCAAATGAACTGATGCCATGTGAGGAGAGTTTATGGTTCATCTAGAGTATCTGGTTCTCTCTTTCTGTAGGAGGGGGAACTGGTTAAAAAGTGTCAACTTCCATCCATCTTCCTCTACCTGTGCAGAAGACCCAAACCATGAGGAACTGGCTAAAGATGGTAAAGGTTAACAATGTGTTTATTTTAGGCTAAAGAGCTTTGTTTCATGGGTTTATCGAACTATGCTCACTGCAATATAAAATTTATCATTCATTAAGTAAATAATTTTTATAGCACGAAAGTGCTGCCATATTGGCAGGGTAACTTTAAAATAACTTCCATTGAATCAGTGCTTCTAAATGGCAACCAAAGATATTTCTGACTTGCAGGCTGACATACCCAGCCAGCAAGATTACTTACGGAAATGCAGGGGGATCGAAGATGGACTTGATAGCACCAGCATAAATGGACAATATGGATATTATTACACAGGCCAAGAAGAGAGAAGCAAATTTGTTAACATATTTCACTCCTACAAAAACTACCACAGCCATAAAGGTGAGGAATATGGTTCCATAAACTCGCATGTTGTTCAGCGTAGCACTAGATGTATCATGGGCACCAGTGGAATGAAAAATTGCTGCTTGTGGTGCAATGTATGTCTGAAATAGAAAACAAAAAGTTAGCTAAAAGGCTGCAGTAAGACAACAAGAGTTTCAAATATACCTTCGCTTATTGCATGTTTCAGTTTTAAATAAGTGTTGCATACCCAGAACATTTATTTCAATGTAAATCAATTCTCTATTTGCAAAATACATTGAGCTAGGATTCTTCACCCTGCAGAATAGTCAATCGATATGGGCAGTTTTGTAGTTTTACCTCCAAAATACAATTAACTAACCTGAGCTATGCCACTGACTCACTGAGTGGCTTGGAATAAGTCGCACTTCAACCTACATTTTCAAACGTGAATAGTGATTTGGGGAGTCTCTGTTTTTTGATACCCAAAATGACACACCTTCAAGGGCCCTGGCTTCCAGAGGGTGGACACTGCACTTTCTGAAAGTCAGGCCCCTAGAAAAGAATAAAAGTGGCACCCAATAATCACATTTGAAAATATAAGCCTTCAATCTCTATGCCCCTTCAAAATAAGAATAATTCTATCCCTATGAGGCAGGAATTCTGCAGTAGTTTCTACATGTGAATTGCCACATAAGCATTATTACTCACCAATAAAATCTCAATGGCACCAAGTATGTACATAGCTCCTGCAAATGTTGTTCCCAAGTAAAAGCACAGTCCCACAGCTCCACCAAACTCTGGACCTAAGGACCTTGAGATCATGAAATAGGAGCCACCAGCTACAAGACAGGAAAGGGAGGTGGTATTTTCCAGAATATTTTTATTTTATGAATTCGACATTTTAAAAAATCCAGAACATGCATACAAAGTTATAAACTGCATATCTAACTTTTTTCAGATCTTTACTAGATATACCTTTGTTTACACAACAGCAAACTAAACAAATATAGCTCTCATTTGTCTAAGCAGCATTCAGCAGAAATACAGGATACTAAATCAAGCTTGTATCTTGGCTCAGTCCAGGTTTCCTCCCCCAAAATATACTTAAATCTTTTACGTTTGGGGACAAATGCACAGGTGGATGCTAGTAATTTGCAGTGACCGAAATCCTCAGAGTGCTTATGGTATTTAATGTATTCTTATTCTATTTTGCAATTTCCCATTCTATACAAATTTGTTAGACTCAAAACAAATCATATTCTCACTCTCTTCAGATAAGAGAAACAGTCATATGCACAGATAAACTGGGTAAATGAAGGGCTACAACACAGATGAACTAAGTTACATGCAGTGCAAATCTGTTTAGTGTCTAATGAAAGATTAGCTAGTATCAACATTCTGAAGAGTGAGCTATATTTTAAGTTTCTGGATTTCACATTTTATATACACTAAACTACTTTTCTTCCTCGTTAAATAATAACAGTCCCTCAATCTGCTATGAGGTTCAGCTTGATGGGATCTGAAGCAAAAAACAGCAGTAAGACCATAGAAATGGCAGATATGTCAGTACAAGACATGTTTCTCAAAAATGTGTTGCCAACTCATGATTTTAGCAAGTCACTGTGTTTCTTAAAAACCTGAATTTGGGAGGCATGTGATATGGGGAGAATCTCAGCTTTCGTTTAAAATAGTTACTAGCCCTTATGGTAGCAGATCAAGGTTTGAAAATGTGGCCCAAATGTACCTTAAAGAAAGAAAGAAAAAACAGGTATTTTTAAAAGAAAATCTCATAATTTTTAAGCCAATCTGATGGGTTCGGGAGGGGAGGCGGGGAGAGAGGGCCTGGCTCATGATTTTTTAACACTTAGGGTTGGCAGTTCTGGAGAAGGTACAATACAGTTCTTCACTTGACATGTCAGGACATTAGTTGGCCTTCTTATCTAATTTCAATGGAAAGCAACAAAAAAATCTACATTTATTAAACCACAATCTTCTAGTTAGCATAGAGATTTGCACATGTTTACAGTTGTATTTACAGTGAGGAAAGTGAGTCAAAATGGATCATAGACGTGCTATTCTGACTGAAGTGAGGAATCTGCTAATTACAATTACCTGGAACAACACCATTTGTTGCTATTGCACTCATTGATATGGCTGTCAGCATAGTCTGTGGAGAACAAGACAATGGATATATTTACGAAAGTAACCATCTCAAAAATACAATACTTTCCCTGTATAGTAAAATAAGCAAAACAGAAAACGTTGTCATGCTTAAGTAGGAATGTACAGCATTTCTGTTCTACCCCATGGTGACAGAATGTACCCCTGTATTCACACCATATACACTACTTACTCCTGAGGGTATTCTGCACCAAAAAATTAAATATTCTGCGCACATTTTAAAATTCTGCAAGTTTTGTGTGTCAATTAATAAATGCAGAGGTTCCAGCATGGCAAAGGGAGCATAGGCCACTGGTTCTAAGAAAGTGGGAGATCACCCTGCAGTCTCCCCACCCGTGCACCCCCAGGACACGGACTCCGTGGTTAGGCTGCACCCGAGCCTGACAGAGCACAAGGCCTGGGCCTGACCCAGAAACACCCTGGGGCCCTGCCCCTCTGCACCAGGGGCACCAGGTGTGGTGCAGGCAGCTCAACCAGGCAGGATCCAAGTGTGGAGGGGCTCAGTGTTGGGGATCCAGGTGTGGGGTGAGAGGAGTCTGTGTGGGACAATCTGGGTTCAGGCAGCTCAGTGGTGGATCTCCACTGGACACTTACAAAGCATCTTCGTGCTAAAACACTTTGAAAATGCCACTCAACTGCAGCTGCCATTTGGAGTGGTGAGAGAAAAGGTTGGCCATAACATTGGGATAAAACTCTAATCTTAGTGCCATGGGTACTTTAATTCTTTGATGATCATACAGAGCTCTTAGTACCCTCCGTTTTTAAGGAAGCACTTGAAAGACAAGCCCCTCCCTCTCCAATCCAAGTAAGTGCAATTTGTCTCATAATATCTGCTTCAGAAATACAAAGGACTGAGATGATGAAGCTTGGATTTCATTTGAACCTGTGGTTGCAGAATGTATACAGCCAGTTTAATTTAAGGCTTCCTCTTTCTCTCCAGACAAAGTTTACCCATCCTATTGTCCACCAATGTGTAGCAATTAATTTTAAATGGACAGAGCCCAATTTTTGATAGGGTGGAACACTGTATACAAACACATGAGGCAAACAGTGGTCCCCTTGCCCTCCCCCAGTAGCTATCTGTTATATTTAGTGGGTGAGTATTTGAGTTCTCATTTGCTAAAAGATTCAAACAGACTGGATTCACGGCACATCAGAATTGACACATTTTCATTAATATACATTTCAAGACTGGAAACTCTTTGCAAACATACCTGAAGGCTCTATCTCTGTTCCACAGTACCTAGCACAAATACGTACAAATAATATACCACCAAAGATGCACTTTGTAATTCCCCACCTGCACACCCCCAAGCAAAATAAAAATATCTGTACAGCAGCAATTCACTGATACAGCTGGAGATTCTGCCAACCACAGACGTCTTCACATCCTGATCAACGTAGCTATACCAACAGACGTCCAGCCTAAGTTAAACTGGCAAAAGCACTTGTACACCATTATAACTGCATCTACGTTAGGGTTTTTACCGTTATAGTAATATTTACCTCCCCCCTCCCTTAAAAAAATCACACCCCTAATTGACATTACTATGCTGCCAAATGTTTCTGGTGTAGTCCTGGTCTTAGTCCTACACATACGTATAGTAACCCCCCTTATAGGAGCACAGTAAAAGCTTTGCAAGAGGTACACACATAGTATGAGCCGTGTCTTAATTTGATCATGTACTCACACAACAGCAGCAGATTAAGACTATCAGGAAGGACTGTAGAACTCCTGCTGTTCCCACCATCCATGTCAACCGAAGGAAGAGAATAACCCCAAAGATATTCTGCATACATGGAAGGTACACTCCCATCAGGGTGCCCATGCTGGGTGACTGAAAATAAACACATACGTCAACTTTCATTCACTGGGTAACTCAAAACAAGGGGTTAGAACACAGAGGAGGAAAATAGATGTCAGCTATTTGAATGACATCGTGCTGTGATAGAGTATAATAAAAAGATGCACAACTGTTACAATGCTGTACTTCCAAAAAACCTCAAGAGAATGGTTTAAACCAAAACTATTGGTTGACTGGCAACAAAATTTGGACCAGGCTGCTAGCTCTTCGTTTCAGCCCCACCTCTCCAGCAGTTACCAACTGAACCTATTTATATTATTTATTATTAGTACTGTGGTAGTACCTACGAGCACCTAGCAAGAAGCTGGACTCTCTTGTGCTAGGTGCTGCACAAACACAGAACAAGAACCCAGTCCCTGTCCAAAAAACTTACAATCTAAGAAAAGAACAGGTTTATCCCCAAAGTTCAGTGTGTTTCCAGTTATAACAAACAAAAGATTTGGAAACAGCTTTGAGAAATGTGCTATGTATTTTCCATATCTTTACATATTCGGTTTATCAAGTAAAAGCTGTGTTATCCAGCACTTTACCAACCGGAAAGCTCTATAAACCGGCATTTCGATCTTCATTGAAAGTCCAGTATATAGTCCGGTTGGCGTGGGGCCGGCAGGCTCCCTACCTGCCTCTGCGTGACTCCCCAAAAGCAGCGACATGTCCCTGCTGCTCCTAGGTGGTGGAATGGCCACAAGGGGTTTGAAGTGCAGTAAGGGGTGCAGGGCATGGGCTTTGGGAGGGAGTTTGGGTGCAGGAGAGGGCTTGGAGCAGGGGACTGGGGCATGGGAGGGATTTCAGGGTGCCGGATCCAGGCAGTGCTCACCTGAGGTGGCTCCCTGCCAGCGGTAACATGTCCCTGCTGCTCTTAGGCAGAGGACTGGCTAGGCAGCTCTGCACACTGCCCCTGCCCCTCCCCGAACGCTGAAACTACCAACTGCCTTTTCAATAGGATTTTGCATCATGTTGCTGACATGAGGTAGCACCACACTTCTAGTGAAGAACAGACCTTAGAGCGTGGGCTGAGCAATTCTCAAGGAGACACCTGGGAGGCAGGAGGGGGAGACCAAGTCCAGAGAGTCAGACTGGATTTTGTGATGTTTATTCTCAGCTCCTTCTGTAACCCAAGTAATTTTTTAGCCATTGCTATTTGTGTGGCCTGTTTGGAGCGGGGGGTGAGGGGAGAGTCACTTGTTCTGTTCTACTAGGTTACCAGAATGTGGCTGATTAATGATGCAGTCAATAATTGTTCCATTATAAAAAAAAAGATATCGTTTGTGTAGCGAACAGTTATTGTACCACAACACTAACGGAATCAACGTTGCCCACTATGAAAATATGTTTTGGCTTTTCCTTGGTGTGTATGAAGAAGCAAGAAATCATTGTCCCATGATGCTAATGGAAGCTGTGTTTGTGCACAGATATCCTAATTAGAAGTGCCCTAATTCAAATTTCAAAAAAGCTGAATGCTCACTGGAAGAGCTGTTCAAATTATTTGTTACAAAGCTCTTGGGGAAAAAGTTATGAAAATATTCTTAGAAACTTCCATAGTTCATTGTTTTATCTTAAATTGTGTACATACTAAATTTAGGAGGGTGCTATGTAAGGTTGTCTCTATTCATTGGGCTGAATGTGCAAAGATCCAAAGACTTCTAGATATCATACTAATGTCTCTGATTTGAAATTAACTGCTCTTGCATGCTCTGAAGCACAATCTGGTACATTAGACTCACATTTTAGTATCTCCAACTCAGTTTGTCAATCTGGATAAAATTTGTAATGTCTATGTGGGTACTTTATTTTAAAGGTCTTACACTCACTAATAAGAGAAATGTCTTAGAAAGCATCTAATGAGAATGTCTAGAAAGGCTGTCATGCTGTGTGTAAATTACACAAAACATTTATTCTTTGACATGAAACCAGGAGATCTAAGTTACTGTGAATTTGCACTGTACTAATTCCCTAGCATACTACTTTTGTTTACTTGCCCCAAGGCCTGCATCGTTACCTCTGCTAATTCTGGCTTTTGTTTTAAATGCTCACTCCTTTTTCCCCTTCAAAAAACAGGATGGTATGAGGTGCTTAATATTGACCTTCAGGCTGATATTGTTCAAGGTCTTTAAAAATTCAGCCAAATCTGTGTGCATAGAGTTTGCATAGAGTTTGCATTCGAATGTGTTTGAAATGCAGTGTATAACTAAAGGATTGATTTGCTGTGGCAGCAGGAGCTAAGTTTACAATTGCAAGGTTTTAACAGAGCATATTGAAGCTTTCAGTCCTACAGTCAAATCAACCCTAACAGTGTTGTCAACTCCCAGCATTTGAGGTGTTTTTCTTGCAGCTTCCTCCCTCCCAACCTCCCCAGCAAATGAAGACCGAAAAATTATCATTTTAGGAAATCTCATGTTTTGGAGTGTCTGAATCACAATTTTTGAACACCTGGGGTTGCAATACTATTTAAAAAAATAACTTGTAGCAGCTGCCCTTAAATTTTCAAAGCTCAGAGCTGTAAGGCAGTCTATCCTCCTTTGGCTGGAAATTAAACTTCTGAATGACAGAATAGTGAGTAAAATGGCCTTTGGTTTACTTGACTCACTCTCCTTCCCCATTCACTCAGAGCAGTAATACAAATAAATTAAGGCTCAATACTGCACTTCTCCCCAGTCCCAGCCCCTTCACCCCAGCATTGTTTCTGCGCTTTACATCAACTTGGGCTACCGCTTTCCCTCTGACTGGCAACTTGCCGCTTCCACGTCCTCTTCTCCGATTGGCATCTCAATTCTCTTGCTCTGGTCCCTCTTCCAGCTCCCCCTGCAGCCTCTGCTACACCAAGTTACAATCTCAGTTGTAAAGGGAAAACATTGTGATTCATTGTATACTTGGAGAATTGAAAAGCAGTACAGCTTAAGAGATGCCCACATCAGAGGATTACTAAGTGCACCTCAGACATAAGTCGTCACTGGGTTGTTGGTTTTTTTACCGAATTAAAAATACTGCAAACAAAGAAATGAAGCAGGAGAACAGCTTGCACCAGCAAAATAATTTCTATCAATGATTTGCAGTGACTGCGCCCTTTTCTACATCCTCTTGTAATCAGCAGATGCCGCTACTGTAAATGGTTTTATGAAACTAGTCAATAGAAGGTAATCAAATAGCAAGGGCAATATTATACCGAACAGTCTTGTCAGTAGCAAATGGGAAAACTGAAATACTAATCCAAAGATTGCACTGAGTTAGTAAAATAGCAGATATACTGACAATCGGTAAATGGTTAAAAAAAACAAAACACCCTCCTATCTTCTATGATAATTATCTGTTTCAGCCAGGCAGCCCATGTTTCCACATGTGTGGCATCCACTTTGATCAGCTTCAAACACGTAACTGACGCAAGTTATTGATTTGAGTCTAAAGGACACCACTCCCCTTGTGCTAGCCTGTTTGGTTTGCAAAACAACTGGCTGCAAGGCCCAAAGAAATTGACAACTGCCATTACCAGCCACCCCCTATAAGTTACTGATGATGCCACAGAATAGCCCCAAAAGCCATAACAACAGACATTTGCATAAAGCTGAACTGCCCAGTTACGTTGTAGAAGCTGAAGTAGTTAATCTGAACTCCAATATGGGAAGTAGGATTTTTATTATTCAGGAATCTTAGGACTGGAATCATAGGACTGGAAGGGACATCGAGGGGTTTTCTAGTCCAGTCCCCTGCACTCATGGCAGCACTAAGTATCAGCCAGACGATCCCTGACAGATGTTTGTCTAACCTGGTGTTTGAAACACCATAACTGTGTCAGTGCTTTACTACAGACCATATTCATACTAACCTAAAAAGCAAAACAAAACCCCTGCCACCCTCTTAAACAGAGAGAGGATAATTGGTAATGCATCTTAACACACAGCAAGGAGCTACAAAACATCATTACACTAAAAACTTAATACTAAAAACTTATGGCAATACTGGAGCACAGTGAAATAGTTAGTGAGCCATACTCCATTTAAGTTTGTCTGTTCTTGACACTTTCACAACTGAGCAAGTCTTCTAAAGGGATTTTGGGGGGGGGAAGGGAGGAGAGGAGACAGAAATTCCATACAATGTATTTTCCACACTGCAAGTGTTTGTGAAAAATTTTTAAGTCTCCTTCAATCTTGTAATTTTAGTAAGACCAGTAAGATGCAAAATTGTCTTTAAAACCTAAAGCACCACATGATCTAGCAGCATAAACATACAATTATCTTTCCATGTCTGCCATTCACAGGTCTTTAATACTTTGCACTTATATACATGTGGGTTTTCTGATTTTAAGTGGCAGTGATTTGGGAAAGGAGAGCCTGCCTGTGCTAATATGGCTCTGGTGAAACCGGCTGATACTGAGAAGCATAGCAGGAAGCAGAATTCACTGAGAGATTTGTCTTCCGTTGGCAGTTTGTGGAGATATAATTTTTATTTATAGAAAAGACTGAATTATTCATGTAGTTTAGCATGCCACATCCAATGATCAATTTAGGCATATTAGATGAGGTGGAAAAGCCAGACCATTAAAAATTCAGGCCTGCAACATGCATCTAGCAACACATATTGAGATTTTAAGGAGTTGGGCAACAGAAATTCACAGAGTCCAAACTAAATAAAAGCTCATATTCCTGATCCAGCATTTCCCTATGGAACGTCAATTCAAAGGACTGAAGAGACAGGGTGAGTGAGATAATATATTTTATTGGACAAATAAATTGCCTCTCTAATATCCTGGGATTAACATAGCTACAACAACCCTGCATAATTCAAATGATTGACGTGGCAGCACATGCAATTTACTTTCAGCCGTACTAGGTGAGTACATTTGCTGGATGTTATCTGGTGTATCATCCAGCAACAAATCAGTTAACAATGCTAACATTTAATAGCAAAGTGTCAAAGTTTAACTACCCATCAAGATGAGTGGGGATTTCCTGCTTCGGTGCTACTGTTTCCCTGTTCAGCATTTACACTTCAAAAGGAGAACTAGAAACTTTTTAAAATGAAAACCGGAAACCTGTAGGAAAATCCCATTTCCAGTTTCTGGAGGCTCTCTCAATGCAGGGGACCTCCATTGTCTCTGCCCTTGATTTTGCATTCCTCTTTGGTGACTTGAATTAGTATTTCATGTCTAAATTCAACTCCCTAGTTTTATATTCCAAATGACATCTGACATCCTCACAGTTTTAATGTTATTTGAATTCCTCCACCCCATGCCAACTACAATTCATTTAGCTTACACACAGTGGGACCTTTACTGTAGTGTCCTTCACAAAGGACAGACACTCCAGGCAGAAATTCACTAACTGGAGTTCCAGCAACACAGCATACAGTAACTCCTCACTTAACGTTGTAGTTATGTCCTGAAAAATGCGACTTTAAGCAAAACAATGTTAAGCGAATCCAATTTCCCCATAAGAATTAATGTAAATGGGGAGGGCGGGGGGTGTTAGGTTCTAGGGAAATTTTTTTCACCAAACAAAAGACTCTCTCTCTCTCTCTATATATATATATATATAGACGCGCGTGTGCGCGCGCACATACACACACACACACACACACAGTATAAGTTTTAAACAATTTAATACTGTCAAGTATCAGAGGGGTAGGCGTGTTAGTCTGGATCTGTAAAAGCAGCAAAGAGTCCTGTGGCACCTTATAGACTAACAGACGTATTGGAGCATGAGCTTTCGTGGGTGCTTTCGACGAAGTGGATATTCACCCACGAAAGCTCATGCTCCAATATGTCTGTTAGTCTATAAGATGCCACAGAACAATTTAATACTGGTACACAGTGATGATGATTGTGAAGCTTGGTTGAGGTGGAGGAGTCAGAGGGTGGGATATTTCCCTTACTGCTAAACGATGAACTAACAATTGGCTGAGCCCTCAAGGGTTAACTCTCTCACTCTGCAAGGCAGCAGGAATGGAGAGAGAGATGCTCATTTCCCTTAAGTACACTGCCTTGTTAATTAGATCCGCAGCTGCTACAAGCTCCCTCAGTCCTGAGCCCTGCTCTATGGAAGATGGGGTAAGCGGCGTGCAGGAGCAGGGGGACACCCTGACATTAGCCCTCCTCTTCCTCCCCTCCCCCCCAGCACAGCAAGCAGGAGTCTCGGGGAGCAGCTCTAAAGCAGAAGGCAGGAGCAGCACATAGCAGTGGGGGGAGGGACAGCTGAACTGCAGGCAGCTGCTGCACAAGGAACTTAGGGAAGCCAGGAGCTGATCCACCCTGGTTCCAAGCCCCCACCAGCTAGCTGCAGCGGGCTGCTCTTCCTGCAAGCAGTAGACAAAGCAGGTGGCTGCCAAACGACATTAGAAGGGAGCATTGCGCAACTTTAAATGAGCATGTTCCCTAATTGATCAGCAACGTAACAATGAAACAATGTTAACCGAGACAACTTTCAGTGAGGAGTTATTGTACTGAAACACTAGTTTGGTGTAATGTTTTCAAAAGCTTTGAGTTACCCAGAGATTAAACTACAAAAAGTTAACACTGTGCAAACAGATGTGCCGGAGACTAATGCAGGAACAGTGTTTTAAAGAAAATAAATAAATAAATAAATAAAAAAGTTCAGTCCTACCCATACAACAAGAACAAAATGTGTTTTCACCATGTCAAGTTCTACTGTGTGGCAGGATCACAAACCACAATGGTATAGTTTAAAATGGGACAACTGAGACTTATTGTTATAGCATAGATGGAGTTTCACTATATACAAGTTCACTTTAAGGTCTTGTCTACACTTACTGTACTGCAGCTACGCCGCTGTAGCAAATAGCAAAGTCACTACCTTTGCGGATGGGAGAGCTTCTCCCATCAGTATAGGTACTACACCTCGCTGAGAGACCGTAGCTATGACAACAGGAGAAGCCCTCCCATCACATAGCGCTGTCTACACGGTGCGGTTAGGTCAGTATAACTGCATCCTTCAGGGGATTTTCCACACCCTGAGTAACGTAGTTATACTGACATAAGTTGGTAGTGTAAACCAAGCCTACGTGGGTTACATTATATATGCAGTATCTAAATACAGAATATTTTACACCACCATGAATTACTGTGCTAGGGACTAATAATACCTTTTCAGCTTCCTATCATTGCCTAATCTCTTCCTAACTGAGGCCAGAACCAGCTACCAAATTCTCTGCAGTCTTTTTCAAAGGGAAAAGAAATGGCTGGCTTCCAGATGGCCAGTGTAGAACACCAGTGTGAGGTGTCATTTTATCATAAACAGTCTTTAAATAACACTAACAATGGCCAAAAAAGGTGCCATTTCAAAAAGTTAAGGATTTTGTCTACCCTATTTCTCTATATTCTTTATTAGAGTAATTTCTCCCAATTTTTTAGGAAGAGCAGACTGAATAATCAATTGAAATTAGGCAGTCCCACAAATTAACAGGAAAAGACAACAGCTCATGCATGATTTTAGTATTATGCCCAGACAAACAAACTGATATATATTCCCTTTTAGGCATAACTTTAACTATTGCATACAAATCTATAGTTAAGGATATGCCTAAAAGGGAATCCAAATACGTTAAGGTATCAAAATGCACAGACACCTAAATTAGCTAACTCTGTCCTTTAGCGACACCATAATAACCATAACACTGAGGCATTTTCATGCTTGTGGTCTCAGATTAAACTATTTTTTTTAACAGGTGTTGGGTCTGGGGACTCCGTTGAAAGCAGAAGGGACTACATGTGGAGTGAGGGTGCTGCAATCAGACGTTTGGCATGGGTTGTTAACACGCATTCCCTTTGAAAGTGAATTGGCAGTCTTCAGTGTTACTGCCTCTATCTTTTTTCAGTGGGTCAAGATTTCTGTACGTATGGCAACACAATAAATCTGTACTGTTCATGTTTCACAGCAGTTTACTTGAAAACCTTTTGCTGAACCTTTGCTTGAAAACTTGCAAGCAAAGCAGCAAGACCTTTAAATAGGAAGTTTAGCCTTAATGTGTTGATTTTTAGTACCTGTTGAAGCATGTGGCTTGATTTTCAGAGATACTGGACAACTGCAGCTCCTACAGAGGATAACGAGAGCTGCTGGTGCACAGCACCCTCAGATCAGGTCACTAAACCTCACCTGCTACAGTGTTATCAGAAATGGGGCTCAAACAGGAACCCTAAACACACACACTTCCGCCTCTAAAAACGGTTTGAACTCAATGTGACAACTCACAGACTAAGTTTCTATTTAAGGTGAATAAGGGTGGCAGAAACAGGTTGTAAGATTTAAATGGATGATTTTTGCGACATTGTGACCTACTTAATCAAATTTTCTGAGAATAATACATACTAAGACTATCCAAGTGCACTGGAGTGGCTAGATTGCTTAAGCATTACTTCCCCTCTGGTTTTCTCAGTCTAGAAACAAGAAATTACAACCAACTGACTGCGTTCATTTGGGGCCCAGTCCTGCCCCCAATGAAGCCATGTCATGTCATGGCTTCCATGGTGGGGGTGGAGGGAAGAGGATTAGATCCTTATTCAGAAATGGTGGTGAAGCATCAGGAATTTCAGAACTCTTCAACTGCACACATAAGCAATCTCAGTTACAAGCTGGCCATTGAGAGACGTTCTACTTACTTTTGATACTTTCCTCTTTGAGCCTTCAGCACTTTCCGCCTCCTCATGTTCTTTGGCTCCCTGAGTGAGATTTGTGTAGCTGACCAATTTACCAAGCAGAGAAGATACCTTTGGTCGTATATCCAGTTCCTCCTGTGGAGGAAAACAACTTATGTAAGCCAAAGCAGTCAGAAAGAACAGGGCGGATCATATAGCTCTTTGGCAGGGCCGGAGCTGCTGAGTAAACTCACTGAAAGAGGCTGCAGTAGAATAAATGAAATACTAATTTTGTCTGATTTGACTAGAGGATGTTTGGGCTTTGAAAGCTGTCTTAGGAAAGGTTTACAGTCATGGGGAGTCAAAGACAGTAGGGACTCACCTTCTACTTGTCAGGCATTGGCAATGAAGAGCAAGGGAAAAGTGAAAGATTTGCAGTTGACTATTATGCATATCGTGGGATAACATTAAAAAAAACATTTTCACGGACAATTCTTCAACTAAGCCAGAGATCTGGTGCCCAGAGTGCCAGCCATTGCAGTGTTATGGGCACATTCCAGTAGATTTAATATCAATACCTAATCCAGGGCCTCTGAGAGGTTTGAGGTTAGCTAATCCTCCTAAAATCTGTATGTTTGTTTGAATGTATGAAGGTCTCACAATCCCCTCTCCCTAAATTCCCTACATCTAGGAGGATCCCTCTTACCCTTTGGTTGTCTTTGAGGGTGGGGAGAGCCAGTGTGTTGGTACTTTGCACCAATGCACTCGAGAGGCAAGCAGGCACATTCCCCCCATATTTCAGCTTCTTTCTATCTTCTGGGGGAGGATGGCAGGAGTGAGTTACTTGTCTCATTTTTATACCAGCTGGGATCTTTTGGGAAGTGTTTATAGAGTACTCTGATTACCCTAACTCTTATTGCTTCTCTTCTCTGCCTTCCATCTGTACTCTTTTCTGCATTATCTCCTTAAGATCCTTAAAACAGTTCTGTTGTTCTGAACTTTCTGCTCTGCACCTCCCCTTGTCCCTGCCTCACACACAGAGCACACCTGTCAGGTTTAAATTGTCCTCAAGTGCCTACTCTACTAGTGCAATAACTAAAAATCAGGGAAGTCACCAGTGAAGCCAACATTCTCACCAACTCCAACCTCAGCAATCATAATTTATCAGCCACACAGACCCACAGGCCCTGCAAATACACGAAGTCCCTTAGTTCTAACACAGCCACCCACAACACGCCCAATCCCGCTCAAAAGCAAAACTACAGCGTCTGCCAGATTAAGGCATCTTTCCTGGCAGACATGCATTTGAGAGAAGCAATCATCTGTTATCTGTCCATGAAGTCTCAGTTAAGGTTTTGCTTAGAGCGAGAGTGGCAGGAATTGGAGGTGTGCATTGTGACTGGTTCCGTCTTACAGGCACTAGACTTCCTCAGCACAAGCCTCTACATGATGGGTCATCACCGTGGAAACAGCTTGTGCTAAAATGGAGCTTTTGTGACCTGATGGAGCAGCGGCTCAGCAGCAGCTAATCTAAACGGCCTGTTGGGAAAGGGAACGCTTAAAAAAGCTTGGCACATGCCATCTCATGAACTGAAGCATCTGGATGGAGGGCTGATAATTCTCCCTTCAAGAAAAAGTTGAGGATTCTTGCTTCTTTGGATTCTATGGGAGTGGCGCAAACATGCAGTGACAGGAGAAAACTGGAAGCAGATGGGAAGATTAATGGATTCTCAGGGCCCTGGAATTACTACCTTCTTCTTTAAACAAAACACACACACACACACACACGTTCAAAGATGACTACCTAAGGTTAGAAACCTGTGTGGCGTGATTCAGAGGCACTGAACAGCCATACTAATAATTGGAGTTGATAGGACTGCAGGTGCTCAGGACCACTGAAAATTCAGTCTCCTAAATAACCAACTTTAGGCACTTAATTCTGAAAATTCTCGCCTTCATTTATAGAGCTTTCCATTATAAAATTATGGCCTTCCCCATGTAAATCAATGCCCTGCTAACCCAGCCATGCAAAACAAAAACAAAACAAAAAAACCAAGCCTGAGCAACCAATCTGCAGACAACAAGTGGTACTGGTATGAAGTTACTCCTCCTCTGTTCCGTGTGAACCTCAAAACATACTCTCAGCATGTCAAACTTGCTAAGGGGTGACGAGGCACATTCCTCAGCTAGACACATGATACAAGCAGCGGCCAGGCAGGAAAGGGTTTCACAGTATGACTAGGGTTTTATCCCAGACTTATTTATCATTGTTGTCCATTCCTGATCCTGTAGCTCAGTAGCTGGTTGCTATCATACATGGTATGATGCAAAAACTAACCGCAAGCCAAGAAAAGGAGTTGGGCATGGGAGAAGCCACCATCCAGCTAGCTGGCAAAAGCAAATAATGGCAGATGCTGGTAGATTGGGTCAGTGTGGTGCTGCTTTATTGAACCTGATCTTCTGGGTTCTTTAGAGCCTCCTGGGCATCACAGCCCAAACATGCTATTTTTTCCCACCCATCCCTAATCTGTAGCTCATGTCGTTCCTTGTTCCCCATCTCTGGAACCCACATTCCTAATCTTTAACCTTCTGGCACTAGGTCCTGGCAGCAGAGAGGCTGAAGTAGGCACAGTTACATGTGAGTGCATGGCACCTGGGATTCCAACTGTTCCGTCTGCCCTCTACTTCACACATCACCGGCAGAACAACCGCCCACAGACACTGCCTTGGACAGTGGCATTGTAAGTGTATATTAACAGGTGTGACCTACCAAAGGCCACCCAACACTTTAAAAGGTTTTTAAAAGGCACAAATGGCATTTAGGTGTCTGACTGCTTGACTTTAGATGGGAATTAGGCATCTACTTGCCAGTTGTAGCTTTGAAAGTCTCCAACCCCTCCCTCCACAGAAGAAAGAGATAAAGACCTCAAGATCAAGGACGCTCATGTCCAGTGGTCTGGAAAGCAAAATTAAAGTTTACCTCAAACAAGGCCAAGTTTCTGTCATAATAATCACTTCCCTTGCCAGCTTCCGAACTGTTGAGAAAAGGACTGTTTTCTTTATGGTTGCCATGACCTGCAGAGAGAATAAAGTAGGAGTTTTTGGTAAGTTTGGAATGGAGGTAAAATCTGAGGAGCATCTCAACTCCCCAAGGAAGACTGTTCTATTCAATTTTAATAAGCTGTTCTATTCAATTTTTAAAATCCCGATTTTTGTTCAGCATATAATTTTAAAATGGCATAACTGTGTTGGTTATGTTTGATTTACCCTGACACAGAGAAATTGAAACCATCATTGATATTGCTTTCAGTGCTGAAAGTAATCTGTTTTAAAAAAGACAAGGAGTGATACAAAACTGCCTCAAGGGTGGGACCACTGCCAAGATGATGTCTTGGGCCTAATAACCTTGACAGTTTCCTTTTGACCTTTTTTTTTTTAAGTATATTATGATAAATCAGAAAAGACATTTCCTGAGAGCATTCACAGTTAGAGAATACTGCTGATTTGTAACACAATTTTCTGCTTAAGCAATAAGTACACAAACAAATTAGATACATCTAATCGGGCTGATTCAAAAAATATTTAGTAAGCACTGTTGCAGGCTAGTTAAGATAATACCATGTCAACTAACGAGTATTTTCCTTCTATTTTATTGCAAACTCTAAATTCTGTAAGTAAATATGCACTTTTTCGGTTGCACCAAACCCGTGGTGGGCAACCTGCGTCCCATCAGGGTAATCCGCTAGCAGGCCACGGGACAATTTGCTTGCATTGACCGTCTGCACACATGGCCACCTGCAGCTCCCAGTGGCCGCAGTTCACCGTTCCCGGTGAATGGGAGCTGTGGGAAGCGGCACAGGCTGCAGGGACATGCTGGCCACTGCTTCCCACAGCTCCCACTGGCCGGGAACGTAAACAAACTGTCTTGCGGCCCACCAGCAGATTACCCTGACAGGCTGCGTGCAGGCCGCAAGTTGCCTACCGCTGCACTAATCCCTTCCCCCTCATGTTGTTTTTGTTCATATAAAATTACAGGCTTTTTGGGATAAAGACTCGTCTTAAGAGTCTAAACTTTAGAGCACATTTGGGTGCTGTACAAACAAATAATTCATAGCTTTTATATACTGTACAACATGAAAGAAAATGTATCACAGCACAGAGGACCTAAGAAAGTTTTAAAACAGTTTCAGTATTAAAACTTTTTAAGCGCACTGCAGCATAAAATGATGTGATATTCTGCACAACACAGCAATGGTTCAGGTTTTCAGAAATTCTCAGCCTCTTAAGCTACCACTGGAGCTGTAGGTGATCAGCATTTCTTAAATTCACATCTTTTCTTTAGCACTCTGAACTGCATTCCATGTGTTTCACAGGTCCAATACACAAGGCATAGGTGTTTACAGGTTCATGTCCCTAAAAAAGAACAAATATAACCTAAAAGATATTCTAGTCCAATCATGGCTCCAGGCCAATGGGAGCTGCTGGAAGCGGCGGCCAGTACTGGGAGCCACGATCGGCCGAACCTGCAGACACGGCAGGTAAACAAACCGGCCCAGCCCGCCAGGGGCTTTCCCTGCACAAGCGGCGGAACAAGTTTGGGAACCACTGTTCTAGTCACTAATTTTAAAAAACTAAACTATTAAAGAAAGTGAAAGAATATCAAAAATATATCCTACAAGTTAAAAGAGGGAATTGTGTGTTGAATTCGTAAGAAAAAGCAGAAGATTGAGAGGTTGAAAACATTTCTTCAAAATTAGATCTTACAACTAATTCAACTGTGGTTAAATCAATTTAAATCAACTGAGTTAGCCTCTGCTGAATTAGCACTACATAAGTGAAGGAATCTGATTTTGATATTACGAAACCTGGACGCGTTTCACAAAAATTACAAAAATAAACCCAATTGGATAAGTAGTTGGCAAGCTAAATAGAAGGCTCCTATCTGTGTGCAGCATCACATGCTTTCAAGGGTGTTTAAACATTCAACATGTTTAGCTGGATAATGGTTATAGCAAAAAGAGTAAGTTCATATCTTGTTATTTCAGCACCATCTCATTGGGGGAAGGGTTTGGAAAAAAGTGCAGCTGGTTTGCTGGAAAGTAGAGAGACATTGTGTGTCCACTTGTTTTGGTTAGTAAAAGCAAAACAACTAGCAAAAAGACATCCAGATATAGGCAAAGCAGTTTGTTTTATCCACTAAAAATAACTGATTGGGTGGCCCTTTTCTGCTGGAATTAAGTCTAGAGTTCAACAGGTGCCATCATATGAACAGCCACGTGGTTCATCAGGAACACTGGAACCTTCAGATCCAGCATAAAGACCTCTGCCACTTGGGCTAATGGCATTACTGGTAGCAGTAGTACGTTGTCATCCTCTGTGTGGACCAGCACTAAAAGTTGATGATAAACTTTGCCAGCTGGTTTCACAGATTTGCCAGCAAGAATCTTGAGTTCCATTCCAGGCTCTGGAAGGGAGTGTGCTCTAATAGACCCAAACTCTTCTGCTCTTTTCACATCTCCACAACCACCTTCTGCCTTGAGCCCTCCAACCGGTGCCTGTCCCAGCCCCATCTCTTCCCTGCCCCAGCTATTTCTAATGTCACCACCATCACTCCCAACTCCTCACACTATCTCCCCACAACTCTGGCCTCCAGTTGAAACATAAACGTATCCCCACTGGCTCCCAGTCCTAATCTCCCATCACCCTCAGCTCTTTATCCCACTCTCTTTACCCAGCCAGTCCCAGTTCTCCCCCTCTACCCCAACTTCTAGTCAGAGTTGTCTTCCCTTCCACTTCATTAGTTCTCAGTCCGTCTCCCTCCATCTCCACGCCCCATCCAATTTTCCCTCTCCTAGCCCACCACCCTCCAGTCGCAGTTTCCACTCCAATCTACTCCCACCCACCTTAGATCTAACTTGTCTCCCTTGCATTCAGGTTGAGAGCACAGGAGAGAGCCTCTCTGCTGTCAGTTCAGGTTTCCAGACCCAGCAGAGCCTGTAACAGCTCAATTGCAGGGGAAGTCCTGTTTAGCTCAAGGTATGCCCAATGCAGACAGAATCTTCAGGGAATGTGGCTGCTAAAAATCTAAGAAGTGTAGGTGTAAAAGCTGAGCATATGTTTTAAAAAAAAAGATTTTTCTAAAGGTTTAAAAAAATATGGGCATATTGTCAAGGGGATAGCACAGGGCACATTCATGGCACAAAAGCCAGCCCCCACCCCCACCCCAGCAAGTTCAAATCCCGGCTCTAAAGCTTTGGGGGCACTAGAGTCTTTTCAAAGAAAATGTCATCTGATTTTTTTTAATATGGGCACAACATTTTGTCACTAGCCTCATTCTCACATACAGCTCAACTGTTTTGGCTGAAATTTTCAGAAAAATCCCAACTGAGGCAGGCAGTCAGCATGGAAAATTTCAGCCCAAATTGGTGAAGTTTGGCAAAGATATGAACAACTGAAGACAGGGCTTTCTTTATAAGAAGTGTTGAGCAACTTTAAGAAGCAGTACTACCAGATTTGTTTACAATACACACACAGTACATAAGACTTTTTTGGAAGCCTTCAAGTAAAGAGACCCTATATTAACAAGTCTATTACCATTATATCCCAAGTCCTGCAGAAATAGTTAACTAGCATTTCTGAAAAGCCATAGAAAAGTTGTAGTTCATTTTGAGGTGGAGAATGCAGGCTACAAAAATAAATTCCCATCTGTCTATATTGAACTATTTACTGAGGGCCCCACACAACAGTGTTTTAAAAACAAAGCAACTATTATCTGTTTAGAACTGTTTGAATGGCAACATTTTATCTGATACGTATCCATGAAGGAGCAGCACCCTGGCTTGCTGCCACCAAAAATGCAAAAGATTCAGGCTGTGATGACTGACCCTATAAGAGTTTAAATAGCCTTGGATAAAAAACGTGCAGGGCTATGGTCTCTGAAGCCCCCAGATTTCTGGAGGTAAAATACTTTAGTTCTGATGTAACCAAAGTATAGCCTGTTCTCCAGAGGCGTACATTCAAAGCGGTATTTTAACCATTAGTGGTCAGACGTTCATTAAATTGGAACTGTGTTTCAAGACCCCAGGGCTCATACAACTCGAGAAGTTGATGTAGTCAGTGGAGCTAGCCCATTTAACAGGGCCTCCTAATTTCTAAGATGTACACAATCAAGACCACAAGTAAATCACCACTTGAGGGGAGCGGGGAGGAGTGTAATAATTTAAGTCAGAATGGTTGAATAAGTCATTTTAGAGCTCTCCTAAATGAGGATGGTAATGCCAGGTAGGTTTCCTGTAATTTGTTAGCATACAAGTTCCCCAAATCATCTTTTAAATGGGCTAGTTTAATTACAGTGGTTTTGAAGCAAGCACAGGAGCTGTGCATGTTCCTTTTTATGGTTCTGTCAATGTACTGAAATCTTAACCAGCAACAGCTTCTGGACACCTTTAATTGGGCTCTCCTGAGCAGACTACCTTACTGCAAACCTCAGCCATTCAAAACTCATGGGTCATGCCTAAAAAACAGTACAAGATTATTGTTTAAAATCTCTGGCTTCAAAATCAGTTTTATTTGCCTCTGGGTTTTGAGTTTCCAAGGTCTATGTTTACAAGATTTCTACCACCACCTGGAGGACTAGAAATGTTCTTTTTTTTTTTAAATGTGAAAGATTCTCACATAATCACACCTCTTCAGGAGCTGGGCTTTACACGAAGACAAAATATCCCAAGACTCCATAAGAACACCCGGTCTGGCAACAGAGTGTCAAGCTGAAATGAGATGTTTCTTGACTTATTAAATATAGGAAAGTGTCTACTGGAGACTAGTCTCAAAGAACCACCCACTCACCACACTTGTTATTTAAGCCAGTTTTCAGACAGTCTGCAGTGGTGAAGGGTAATTGTAATAAAAATACTGCCACACCTAGTTCCTCAAGATCTTGGACCACGCTGTAAGAGATTATTGTTTTCACAGGCAGTTGTTATAGCTTTGTCTCAGGCAGTACTTAAATTGTCTTGATTATTTATCTTCTAGGGTTGCCCTGGTAGATTGGAAGTTTTAAAAATGAACTAGTAGATCATTTTTTTAACTGTACCTTTGCTGCTTGACGCTTCAGGGTCTGCAACTGCAAATGCAACAAACAGATTTTGTGTTTCCCTTGTAGCTGCAACATGCCACTGTCAGAAATATCCGCTTAATGGGATATGGGTTCATTTTTAATATATCTGGGAATATTTCTAATGCTTTCTGTAGAGATGTCTGTGCACGTTTTAGCTATAAAAATCATGTGATTTATCGTTTTAATTTTATGTAAATTAGAGTAAGTATAAACCCAACAAGTGACAAATTCTTTTACCCTCTTCAGTCCTTTGAGTCTCTAATCACTCTTTTCCAACACTCTTACCCCCAACCTGGGTTTCTCCAACCGAAAGTGGAAAAAATCATTCCCTCCCCTTCGTCCTGGACCTCGTTCAGAAGATTAGTGCATCAACAATAGACAGAAAGTTTACATTTCATCACAG
Source organism: Gopherus evgoodei (assembly GCF_007399415.2). Classification (NCBI taxonomy): domain Eukaryota; kingdom Metazoa; phylum Chordata; order Testudines; family Testudinidae; genus Gopherus; species Gopherus evgoodei. The sequence goes on along the minus strand of NC_044333.1, from coordinate 11,764,811 downwards.
TATTAGCATTTAGGGGTGGCTACATTTCCGACGTCATCAGAAATATCTAGCACAATCAGCCAGAAATAGCACGTGATGCTCGCCTTCTGCAAAATTAGGAGGGTATAGCAAAACCACATCTGGATCACTTTCTTCTTCATGTATACAGCATTTGCTCCAGCCACTTGAAAGAGCATGCAGAAGTCACAAATTACCAATTGTGTAAGTTATAAATGGGCCTCTGAACTGTATTCTTCCACTCATCCAATGGCGAGCCACACTTCTGGTCCCACCTCAGCCCTCTCTCAAACACTGCACACTTCCCCAATAGTAACCAAAAGCTTAGAGGTTTGCAGTAAAGTTCACTGCAAGGACATCCTATTTTAACCTCCATCAATAATTAGATTTGGCTGCTGCGGAGAGACAGTTTCACGTATTTGTTATACTCTCACTGGGAGTACTGCATTGCTCTGTGAGATGCATCAGTGGACCAAAATCACTTTCAGCATAACAACTCTCCCTGAGCAATCTGCACATTTTAGATGTGTTCTAAGCCACAACACCAAAATGATCTCATTTTATCTGGTTTTTGCTTGCTTCCAATGGCCTGAGTAAGACCATGTAAACTGACCCCATTTCCTCTACGAAACAGGAATCAAATACATTTGTAGAGTAATTTTCTAACGTACAATGCAAAGGAATTTTTAAAAGATTTGCCATACCGGAATAGAGCATTAGTCCACTACCTTGCCTCTATTAATGGGAAATACCTAATACATCCAAAAAAACCAACTCTGTACATGTGGGATAGGAAAGCAGTTCAGAGAAATTCCTTTCTCAGCCCCACATGTAAGCAGCTCACATTCTGAAGCATGAAATATCTCTTAGCATTAAGACAGGCATCACCATATGGTACTTTTTTTTTTGTTAAGGGTGTGAACAAGCATTCAGTCTTAGGGAGATATACTGTGTGATAACAGTTTGTTATGCAAGTAGGGTGACCAAACAGCAGCTGTGAAAAATCGGGACAGGGGCTGGGGGTAATAGGCACCTATAAAAGAAAATGCCCCAAATATCGGGAATGTCCCTATAAAATAGGGACATCTGGTCACCCTATATGCAAGGCTCTGTGCTGAGGTTTGCCAATTTCGGCCTGTGTAAGTCCTTAAAAAGTCCTTTGATTTGGATGTGACCAGCTGACCCAGGCACTCACCCAGTTCCCATCAAAAGGAACTGACACTCCAGGGTCTCTCTACACTACGAAGTTTTGCCAGCATAGCTATGTCAGTTAGAAGTGGGAGAGGGAAATCACACTATGACGCTTCCCAAGGTACCCAGGAATGAGAGGCACCTCCGTGCCACCTGTCCTTAGCATGAGGAAGCCTTGCTGCGCCTGCCAGGGGATCAGCTCCCCAACTCCACTGTCCACAGGCAACACAAGCAGTCCCCTCTAGGCCTGCGCAGGCCCCGCTCTCTTTCTACAGGTTAGCAATAGGCACACTCCTACCCACGAGCAGCTCCCTGGAGTGTCCAGCTTCTGGTCCTCTGAATACTCACAGTATTCACAGATCTGCTGTTCCCAACAGAGTAGTGTGCACCAGCTTACCACTTACACCTCAGATCATCACTTCACTTAACACACTGCTTAGAGATGTTCATAGTGAAGATGAGTAAAAAAGTTATTTAACAAAGTATAGGGATTCAAGTAATGGCAAGTAAAAATATTGGAAACAAATGGTCACATATAAAATAAAATCATAACACACATTCTAGAACCTAGACTTACTTAACTAGGTGCTGCCCTGTCTTATAGCATAATGCTCACCCAAAGTCCTTTCAGCATTTTGCAGCCAGGCTTGTCTGTAATCTTCTGTTTATGAGACAAGTCGCCCTGTCAGTGGAAGATGCAGAGTGTCTGTTGGTACCCTCAGATATATCAGCACAGTCCTTTGTCCAACTGGACACACATTGCTGATTTTTTTTTTCCTGTGGCCTCCCTCTTTTGTCAATTTCACAGCCTTTTGATTAGAATCAGGCTCAATATGCAAATAGACCACCACTGTGAAGCAGACAATACACAGTGACTAGACAGGGAAATAAGCATCTTTTACCCCCTGCCTGAAAGGAACCAGTCCAAGACACATCACCTCCTGGTGATCTGCCATTCCTTAAGAACAGAGTTTTCAATATATACACATCGGGCTTGTCTACATCAGAAAGTTGCAGCGCTGGTGAGGGAGTTACAGCGCTGCAACTTAGGAGGTGTACACATCTGCAGGGCACCACCAGCGCTGCAACTCCCTGTTTGCAGCGCTGGCCGTACTCCCGTTTTGTCTCGGGTGTAGAGGATCCAGCGCTGGTGATCCAGCGCTGGTAATCAAGTATAGACACTTACCAGCGCTTTTCTTGACCTCCGTGGAATAAGCAGGTATCCCAGCATACCTTAGGAAGCCTCTGGTAATCAGAGTGGTCTCCTTCCCCAGCTTGCTCTCGCGTTCTCCGAACCCCGAGCAAGCAGGTCTCCTTCCCTGAGGTTTGCAGGGTGGTTCAGGGAACGCGAGAGCAAACCGAGAAAGGAGACCAGCTTCGCCGCGGTTTGCTCTCGCGTTCCCCGAACCACCCTGCAAACCGCAGGGAAGGAGACCCGCTTGCTCGGGGGTTCGGGGAACGAGAGAGCAAACCGGGAAAGGAGACCAGCTTCGCCGCGGTTTGCTCTCGCGTTCCCCGAACAAGCAGGTCTCCTTCCCTACGGTTTGCAGGGTGGTTTGGGGAACGCGAGAGCAAACCGCGGCGAAGCTGGTCTCCTTCCCCAGCTTGCTCTCTCGTTCCCCGAACCCCCGAGCAAGCAGGTCTCCTTCCCTGCGGTTTGCAGGGTGGTTCGGGGAACGCGAGAGCAAACCGCAGCGAAGCTGGTCTCCTTCCCCAGCTTGCTCTCTCGTTCCCCGAACCCCCGAGCAAGCAGGTCTCCTTCCCTGCGGTTTGCAGGGTGGTTCAGGGAACGCGAGAGCAAACCGGGAAAGGAGACCAGCTTCGCCGCAGTTTGCTCTCGCGTTCCCCGAACAAGCAGGTCTCCTTCCCTGCGGTTTGCAGGGTGGTTCAGGGAACGCGAGAGCAAACCGGGAAAGGAGACCAGCTTCGCCGCGGTTTGCTCTCGCGTTCCCCGAACAAGCAGGTCTCCTTCCCTGCGGTTTGCAGGGTGGTTCGGGGAACGCGAGAGCAAACCGCGGCGAAGCTGGTCTCCTTTCCCGGTTTGCTCTCTCGTTCCCCGAACCCCCGAGCAAGCAGGTCTCCTTCCCTGCGGTTTGCAGGGTGGTTCGGGGAACGCGAGAGCAAACCGCGGCGAAGCAGGTCTCCTTCCCCGGTTTGCTCTCGCGTTCCCCGAACAAGCAGGTCTCCTTCCCTATGGTTTGCAGAGTGGTTCGGGGAACGCGAGAGCAAACCGCGGCGAAGCTGGTCTCCTTCCCCGGTTTGCTCTCGCGTTCCCCGAACAAGCAGGTCTCCTTCCCTGCGGTTTGCAGGGTGGTTCGGGGAACGCGAGAGCAAACCGCGGTGAAGCTGGTCTCCTTTCCCGGTTTGCTCTCGCGTTCCCCTAACCCCCCTTGAAGCCGCCCAACAGCGCTGCAGTGTGGCCACATCTAACACCACTTGCAGCGCTGGTTGCTGTAAGTGTGGCCACTCTGCAGCGCTGGCCCTATACAGCTGTACTAATACAGCTGTAACAACCAGCGCTGCAAAATTGTAGATGTAGACATGGCCATAGCTTCTTAAATATCAGCCTTATATACACATCACAATTATGACAACCGGCGGGCTACTGTCTCTCAGTACAGACCTCACTCTTTGGTGAATTACTATGCATATATCTGAGCCAGGACATCCCTGTAAAACTCCCTGTGCCCTCTGCCAGTTCGCATCAAGAGGTCCCTGGGTTTCACACACTCCTATACCAGTGTACCCTACCTGACACAGCTATACCCCCCGTGTAGACACAACTATGCTCACAACAGAGTGCTTCTATCATCTTAGCTAACGTCATAGGTGGTGTAGCTATGTTGGCAGAACTACTCCTGTCAGCTTCTGCAGCATCTCCACTAAGGGCCTCTGCTGGCATAGATATACCAGCAAAGGCTCTGTAGTGTAGACAAGTCCAGACACATGCTTCTCAGGCTAAGACAAGCTCAGCAAAGCTTCTAACGTCATAATTACAAGGAGTCCCTTCTGAACTCACCTGATAAGGCAACTTCCTACAGTCTACAGTGTGTGATGACTGCATATGTAGATTCCAGGCGCAAGATGGGGAACTCATGTCTGCACTAGTGACTGACAGCTGTCAGCTAGGAGTGTGTGACACACTTGTCCTAGCCAGCAGCAATAGCTACCTCTAGTTTCAATAAGAAGGGACAATTTAGAAGCTAGCATCCACTAATTTTAGGCCTTGTTTTAACCTTCTCCTGCCCAACAGTTCTACCTCAAATTTCACACACCTTGTCTTAGTCCAGAGTAGAATAAATTTTAAAAGTTTGGGGTAAAATGAAGAGTTTTGGAGATAATGACATTTTTGCAACACAAGAGGCTCTCTTGTATAAAGTTTTAACAGTCTTTTTATTTAGGTCTTGGTGACCATCAGAAATTCAGTGGTAGCCTCAGGGCCATCCCTACCCATACGCAAAGTATGCAGCTGCGTAGGGCACCAGGAAATTTGGAGCACCAAATTCCCTGGTGCCCTACACAGCTGCGTGCTGCTCCAGCCCCTGCTCCACCTCTTCCCAATAGCCCCCGCCCCTGCTCCGCCTCTTCCCACCCCTGCTCCACCTCTTCCCCAAAGCCGTCGCCCCTGCTCTACCCCAGCCCTGCCTCCACTCCCCCCGTGGACTGCAGCAGGGTCAGGCTTGCACTCACCAGTGGCGGGAAGTGAAGCGACCCAGCCTCAGCCGTGCCACCATAAGTTCTGGGGGGCAATTCCACCCTGCCCCCAAGCCAGCCCCCCCTGCAGAGGCCTGGGGCCAGCCCCCCTCAGCGGGGCAGGAGGGGTTGCGTAGGGCCCCAGAATGGCTAGGGACGGCCCTGGGTAGCCTGCCCATCCATCAAATACAAACTTATTTCTCCAGAAACACAAAACCAAATACCTTATTTGTGATCATGCTTTGCTTGTGCGGACTCCCTTACTGATATGCACTATCTACTGAAAGGCACCTTCATAAGATAGGCTGCATACCAGTGACCAGCATGCCCTACTGTTCAAAGTTATACCAGTTATACTAGCCCAGCAGTTCTCACACTGTGGGTCAGGAACCCAAGGTGCGTTGCGATCCTGTTTTAATGGGGTCACCAGGGCTGGTATTAGACTTGCTGAGGTCTGAGGCCAAAGCCCAAGCCCCATCGCCCAGGGCCAACAGCTTCAGCCCTGGTGGCGGGGCTCAGGTTACAGGCCCCCTGCCTAGGGATGAAGCCCTCGGGCTTTGGCCTTGGTCTCCCCGCCTGGGGCAGCAGGGCTCAGGCTTTGGTTTGGCCCCTCCACCCAAGGCAGCAGGGTTTGGGCGGGCTCAAGCTTCAGTCCCCCCTCCTGGGGTCCTGTAATAATTTTTGTTGTCAGAAGGGAGTCGCAGTGCAATGAAGTTTGAGAACCCCTGTACTAGTCATTAGACATAGAGCTACAGTGTCTACATATACAAACCTAGATAGGAGTATCACTTAGACTCAAACATATGCAAGTGCGAAAGCAGTTATAAAATCAAACCTTTGTGGTTTCAATACTCTGCCTGCAGAGACTACAAGTACATTGCCTGCAAATTTAAGATTGGAATAGCAAACCCACAGCAAAAGAATTAAGTTTGGTTGGGTGATCTAATCTCAAGGCTTCTGTATTTTCCGATACAAAGTGGAAACTTAGTAGCAAACTCCCAAGTTGCTATTTGTTTCTGAGAAAACTACAAAACTCTCCAAAAACTTTGTTTGAAGTGACAGTGTGTAACTGAATTTTTAAAAATCTCATTTTTGAAATATGGAAAAAGTTATCAGACTCAACCTTATACCCTCTTATTCATGTTCATAAAAGAGATAGGGATCAAACAAATGCAATCCAGTTAGATATTGTTCAGATGCAAAAATTAGAGCAGTGTTCAGAGTCACAAACAGAGTTCAGCAAGTTAACTTCAACAGATAGTTATGATTTCCTCTCACCCATCTCATAAAAATATTGCTGATCCTTACTTGATTTTTTTCCAAGTTTGGTTTAAAAGTAAAAGGATAAAGGCAGATACCTGATTATCTCCATCTTCTCCGTCCCCCTCCAGTTACCAGAGGATCTTGTTATTTATGATTATTTTAGCCTCAGTCCTGTATCAGGCACTTTGCAGACATGAAGGAAGATATAGACACTCTCCCAAAAATCTTTATCTGAAGGCCAGATTCTGCTTCCATACTCACAAGAAGTAGTATATGCTCAACTCATAGCGTCACTGACTTCAGTGGAGCTACCTGATGAGTACAGTACTGCTCAATACTATTAAGCTCACAGAATCTGACCCTGAATCTTTGCCAAAATGTATGCCAAAAATCTTGGTCTTCATACTGTGGAATATTTTGACACTACAAAACTATTCAAGACTATTGTTTAAAAATACCAGCGCACTTCAATGTTATGCTAACCTCATGTCTACTTAGAAAGATATAGTAATTCATATATTCAAAGCATGATGACCTACTCTATGTGAGGAATATACTTACTGTAGCACACATCATGGTACTGTAAGGTATAACTGGAAATGGAATTGTCCTTTAACTGCTTGCTCTTGCCTACTAAACAACTTCTGGTTCCATTACTACAGAGAATAGCATGAGGACTTCTATTGAATAAACATACTTCCCAAAGCTTGGTAAAGTTCCATGGCAAACTATTCAATTAGCAATTGTTTATTTTCTTCAGAGATTTCCAAATGTAAACTACACAACTGAAAATCACATTCTATTTATTTTTGAAGTTATTGGCTTTAAACTGCTTTAAAAGGCAAAAGAAATCATAATCCAATTATTTAAATAAGATTCCAAGGTGACTAAATTATAAGACAACAGAATTTAGAACCTATTAGAAAAACATGGTTGGTTCTCCCTAGACAACAGTGAACAATGTTTGCATTAAAATGTTCTACATAATACAAGTTTCTGGCTATAACACATTTACACTATCTCCATATATCAGAGGGGTAGCCGTGTTAGTAAGCAGCTTATGTCACAAATCTGATGAGGAATATCGATTTATTTTTGCTTCAACTGCATTTTGATCAATAATTAAATTGTCAGAGGCATTTTTCTTTAAAAATATAAAAACAGTTACGAAGGCTGTAAGATTAGATTTTTAACCTGCTTATATTTTTTCAGAATTGATAAACGTAAATTAAGTTACATCTTAAGGCAGTCAACCTTTTGGTGATTCATCTCTGTAGGCTCCACAGATCAAAGACTCCTGTTGAAGTCTAGCATACTGAAGGGTTTAATACTTTTTTTTTTTAATCACTACATTAAAATCAAATTGTGAATAGTAGGAAATAAAAATGGGATTTTATCTGATAGAATACAACTTTATTTTAGATACACACACTGAGATAAGTACTGACAGTGACGTGACTGCAGAGGGAAAAAGAAGCCATTCTGAGTTCAGCAACAGCTCATCATCTTGGACTTCGGAACCCATTTCACTGAAGAAGGTTGAGGGAGGAGCTGCTGAGGAGATGTTGACTGCTACTCCAGGTTTAGCCTCTATTTTAAGACATAGCCACAGGGAGAAGCCAAATCTGTCCTGGATTATACCCCATGCACCGAGGGAGGGGGACTGTATGGGGTGTAGGGTAGGGTAGACTTCGGCCTGGGATCTCTGATCTCTACCTGAGCTGCTTTTCAGCAAGCATAAGGGATCACATTGTACTTTAAACACAGAATTGAATTCCAGAGGTTACACTGATACATTTACTCTTGTACATCATTAGCACAGATCTGTCTGCATCAACCACAACAGCTTAAAGCCCAGTAGGAAACCCAAGCTATTAACATTTATAGATATTTTAAACAGACAAACTTGTTCACCACATCTTTTAGCCTACAATATAACACTGTCCATCTCAATGCTGGGTCACAGTATACCCAAGGCTTTGTACTTAATGGATTTTACCTGGAAAAATAAAGGTTCATTAAGAACAGCTCAATTTGCACATGACACTGCATATAAAACATGTAAAAATAATTTATGGCCAATAACAACAGTTTTTGCATCTGAAAAGAATTTAGTACAAGCAACCAAATATTTACAAATGAAATACTGTTTAAAAATGAGCCACTACTACATTTTGAAATATATAAAGTGCAATTCCCAGTTCAATATTCCTTAAGATTTTTTGTATGGTTTGTTTAGTATGCAGGTGTAACACCAGCCCTATGAAATCACAGAATCCACTTTTCCCAGTATTTTGCAAGACTGCGATAATACCTTCACAGCCATAGCAACGACAATGAGAACTGCACAACTCAAGTGATTTAGCCATTGAAATGTCTGCAATTAGTGATTCAAGTCCCTCTATTATACTCCTCATAAATAAGCCACACTGATGCCTTCAGAGCACTGCACCCCTTTATAGTATTAATATCGACGTGCTATACTTACCCCTTAGCAGGAATTCTTTGCCATTTTCTGTCATTTGGTTTACCATTCTTCTCTATTCTTCAGACAACATTTAATCAGCACATGCTTTTTTATGCAGCCCTGAAGACCAGAACAACTGAAACAAGTAATACTGTACTTCCAAAGGAACTGTTCACTACCAGGGTCACAGAGACTGCTGGCTGCTGCACTGCACAGAATTGATTTGGTTCATAAAGCAATATGCTTTCTCCCAGGAAGACTAAGCAGACATTGATATGGTCCTAAAACTATAATCCTTTCAACAGAGACAAACTATATAAATGTCACTAACTTACTGAAAATGCTGTTGCTAAAATTCCAAGCTACTTCTAGTGAGAAGACACATTGCCTACCATCTTCCTTTGGCAAAAATGAACTCTGGAGTCCATTATGACTTTACAAATATTGGAGAAGTCTCTTTTCCTAGGAAATCCTAGTGGAGAACCATTAAAGACAAGACAAAATTCAATCCTTAAGTGAGAGAGACAGTGCCTATGCATAATTTAAGCTTTTAAGCATAGGGAAGAGGTAAGTTTTAAGTACCAGCTCTGTTTCATCACATAAATCCCTCCCCACACTTGAGCGACAGGTTTTCCTCTCCAGCCTTGCACCTTGTAATATGGACGGCCCTGAAGTCAATAGCACCATCGGTTATGCCCCAATATATTATATTGCCCTATTTTTCAGGGATGGTTCAGCAGGGTAGCAGTTTATAACATCCCATGCCTAGAAGCTGAAGGTAGAAATATTTAACAATGAGAGGAATGAAGGAAACAAAAATGATTAAAGGTCTAGAAAACACGACCTACAAGGGAAGATTGAAAAAAACATGGCTTTGTTTAGTCTAGAAAAGAGAAGACTGAGAGGGGACATGATAACAGTTTTCAAGTATGTAAAAGGTTGTTACAAAAAGGAGGGAGAAAAATTGTTTTTCTTAACCTCTGAGGATAGGACAAGAAACAATGGGTTTAAATTGCAGCAAAGGAGATTTAGGGTGGACATTAGGAAAAATGTCCTGTCAAGGTGGTTAAGCACTGGAATAAATTGCCTAGAGAGATTGTGGAATCTCCATCATCGGAGATTTTTAAGAGCAGGTTAGACAAACGCCTATCAGAAATGGTCTAGATCAGGGGTGGGCAAACTACGGCCCGCAGGCCACATCCAGCTCATCAGGGCTTTCAGTCTGGCCCACAGGATTGCCAGCCCCGTGGTGCAGCAGGGCTAAGGCAGGCTCCCTGCCTGCCCTGGCCCCGCGCCACTCCCAGAAGTGGCCAGCACCATGTCCCTGCGGCCCCTGGGGGAAAAGGGGCAGAGGACTACGTGCGCTGCCCTCGCCAGCAGGCACCACCCCCTGCACCTCCCATTGGCCAAGAACAGGGAACCGTGGCCAATGGGAGCTTTGGGGGTGGTACCCACAGGCGAGGGCAGCACGCAACAGAGCTGCCTACCCCACCCCAGGAGCCACTGCCAGACATGCTGACCACTTCTGGGAGCGGTGCGGGGCCAGAGCAGACAGGGAGCATGCCTTAGCCCCGTTGTGCGCTGCTGCCACCCCAGAGTTGCTCAAGGTAAGCAATGCCGGGACAAAGCCTGCATCCCAAACCCCTCCGGCACCCCACACCCAAATCCCCTGCCTTGAGCCCCATGCCACATCCCTCCTGCACTCTGCACCCTCTCCTGCACCCCAACCCAGTGCCCTGAGCCCCCGCCACACCCCACACTGTTCCTGCACCCCAATCCCCTGCCCTGAGCCCCCTGTAGCACCCCCACACTGTTCCCACATCCCAATCCCCTTCCCTGAGCCCCCTGGTGCACCCCGTATCCCAATCCCCTTGCCCTGAGCCCCTTCCTGCACACCACACCCCGTCCCACACCCCACACTCCCTCCTTCACCCCAACCCCTTTCCCCAGCCCTACATTCATGGCCCTGCATACAATTTCTTCACCCAAATGTGGCCCTCAAGCCAAAAAGTTTGCCTACCCCTGGTCTAGATAGTTAGTCCTGCCACGAGTGCAGGGCACTGGACTAGATGACCTCTCAAGGTCCTTTCCAGTTCTATGATTCTATGATTTCCAATCAGAAAAATGTATTCCTCATCATAGTAGAATCAGGTGTTGAAATTTTTTAAATAAAATTGTTTCAGTCTTTCTCCAAGCTGTTTTTTCCCTTTTTTATGACCCCAAAAAAACCCCAAACTCATGAGTAACCTCAGATTCACAATCCAGTTATATAAATTGGACAATGGAGTAGCTGCTCACCACTATTCCTCCGAAGGGGAAAAAATTGTTTTAGCTAATCCTTGTTACATTTTGTGCCAATTAACATCTAGAAAAGACTGTTCACTGTAGCCAGCCAAGCTAAAAGGAAACTGCAGGGAGCACTCTATAATTAGCAAAAAAGTCCAGAGGGAAGAACACCATATTCCATATACACCACAGAAAGCAGGTCCAGCTCACAAAATTCAGATTATAAATTCTTTGGGGCAGGGATCATGTCTTCCTCTGTATTCTGTGCAGTCTTAAGCACATCCCCAGCACTCAAATAACAGTTCACATTTACGTAGTGGCTCTAATCCTAAACCATTCCACACAAACCACCAGGGAAGCATTCCCAACATAGGATAAATTAATAATAATTTGTTTTGAATAAGCTTAATCCAGACAGGACAATCAAGGGAAGGTTTCTTTTTGTTTGCTTGTTTTTTAATTAAGCTATCAGATTGACTTGTAAATATATGAGCCCTACAGAGGACAAGTGGAACGGCTACTGCTCCAACTGATGTACACCCATGATTTATTACTATTAGCTTTCTCTCTCTGCACATGGTCAGTATCAGTTTAAACGCTGAGCTTTCTACCACCGGGCTAGTCATTTTAGGCCCTTGCTAGCTCTTCCATCTTCAGAGGAGCGCCTGGTTCTCAAGAAAAAGCTGCACCCCTTTAGCAACGGATGCCTGTGGCTAGGGTAGCGTAACTTTATAAATTGGGGTGGGCAGGACCAGCGCTAGGGGTTTGAGCGCCCTAGGCACACGGCAATTTCGCCGCCCCGCGCGCTGGTCCCGCGGCTCCGGTGGAGCTGCTGCAGTGGTGCCTGCGGAGGGTCCAGTGCTCTGCGGCTCCGGTGGAGCAGCTGCAGTCGTGCCTGCAGGCGGTCCACCAGAGCCGCGCGAGGAGTCGACCGTCCGCAGGCACGACTGCGGCAGCTCCACCGGAGCCGCGGACCAGCAGACCCTCCGCAGGCAACCCTCCGGCAAAATGCCGCCCACCAATTATTCTGGCGCCCTAGGCGATTGCCTAGGCTGCCTAAATGGTAACGCCGGCCCTGGGGGTGGGGCTTTTTGTCACAGGAACAGTATTTATCCTGAAGTTCTTTTCAAATTTAAACTCATGTACAAGCTATACAGAGATGATTTCACACACTATTTTAAATGAAGGCCACAGCTGGAGTTAAACAGCAGCTATTTAGCACACAGCCGCAGCAGCACTGTGACGTGAGCAGTGTAGACACAGGGTAGAGCTCTCCCAGCAATATAAAAAAACCCACCCCGAACGATGGTGGTAGCTTTCCTGGCGATAAAGGGCTGTCTATACTGCAATTTCAGTGCTAAAACTTTTGTAGCTTCGGGGGGGGGGGGGGGTTCACACCCCTGAACAACAAAAGCTTTAGCGCTGAAAGTGGCAATGTAGACACACCCTAAGCGATAATCTAGTCCAGAAAGTTAATATACTAGAAGGCAAAGAAGGCATCTGAAAGACAGAATTACCAGATTTGAATTTGAGGGGGCTAGTGAAGTGCCTTATGAAAAACAAAAGGTACAGTGGTATCTTTAATGCACATAAGCATTGTGTCTCTCTGAGAGATGATACCAGCAGAGCGCAGTATTCTGAGGCCAGGTTTAGTAATGATCCGCTGATTACCTCGGCAACACCCTGAGTTTCCACAGAGATGGTCTTTGCATACAGAGACCAAGTTCAAGGCTGTTTAGCTTGGGAGCACAGACAGAATCTCAGCACAAGGTGGGGCTGCTATGAAAGTGTGTGGCTCCTAGGTATAAAATTTGTTTCTTACTGTAGCAATCAGCAATTTAAAGTATGCAATAGCAAGCCTCAACAAGTCTGCCTTCTCGGAGAATTACCGGAGTTCAGCAAAACAAACTACTTCAAATGGCATATAATAAGAATCTTTTTGCCTTTGAAATGGAGATGAAAGGCAAAATTACAATGGTCTGACTCCCATGAAGACATATTTTCTCAGACAATGTCTGATGCCCTAATTAAATAACTTCTCATACATAGGACCTGCTTAATAAAAAATGAATAAGAAAAAGCACTGGGCTGTAAGTAGGGACCGCAAAAAGATGGAGACTGGCAGCAAGTTTGTAGGAGGAAAGTGTGACTTCTTTCATCTGTGAAAAAAGGGAAGCTAACGTGTAACCCACACACCACCCGGGTGTGATGTTCTGTCCCATCTAGTGGCACTGAGACCACTTAGAGATGAATGAGTCTGCTCTACTATAGAACAAAACTATTATCCTCAAAAGATCCTTTCCACCATAAGAATAGCACTCAGCACTGACACCCCCTTTAACTAATAAACCCCCACCAAGCGAAAAAAAGGAATAAGACCCAAAATACAAACTCTATGCCTCCTACTCTCCCAGCAGAGATTTTTACCCCCCTTAAAATAGCAGAAATGCTGGAGACGCCGTAAAATCCACTTCACTCTTACTACTGAATTTACACTGAAGCTGCTCTGATACTATGGTGATGGGCAGCAGTACAAAACCATCAGACTGAGGTGTCTGGATTCTATCTTTTGCTAAAGGATTTATCTTCAATACCTCTAAGTGTTAGAAAAACTCTATTATCCCCATTTCAGAGATGAGGAACTGAGGACCAAGGGCCTTGTCTTCATTAGGAAAAAAGTTGTATTTTAAACACACGTTGCTAAGCTGCGTTAACATCTGAGGCCACGTCAACAACACAAAGTTCTGTCAATACGAGTTACGTCGGTGTTCAGCTGCTGACCTTTGTATATCACTTGGGCATGTGCATACTTGGGTGCTTGCACCAACACCACACTTACTCACCATGAGTGCTTGCATCGAGGTAAAACACAATGCATCATGGGAAGGTATCCCAGTGTGAACTACACTGCTGTCCAGCTCAATGCCTTGTGGGACATTTTTGCAGTGCTTTGTGGGATACTAGTGATTTGCCCAGGGATTTCTGAGAGCTATAATCAAGGTCCCACCACTCCACTTTCTCCATCCCATAATGCTTTCCGCATCCCGTAATTTCCACACCTTTTAAAAATTCCCAGAATTCCACACACTGCTTTTTGGTCTCCACCATCTCTTTTGGCAGAAGCATGGACCCTGCATAGCTCAGCACAACTGTGGTAGAGCAGGGTGTCTGGAGTCCCAAATTAGTGCCCTAATCAGCAGACCATCTTTCTTGTCACATCCATATTAGTACAGCCATTACTGGTAAAAATTCAGCATTTGTCTAATAGCTACAACACTATTTCTCCTCATTGTTATAATAGTACATAATAGTATACAAGTGTGACAATGGTGACAAATGCTCACCACTAGTTCAGACATCATGCAGTTTGAGCACACCAAGCTCCTTGAGGTGCGTGTACAACTTAGCATGGCTATCAATCTAAGCAGCTTTAGAACAATCTGGAGACAAATGCAACTGTAGCAATAGCTTTTAAGTAAAGCAAGGACCTCAGAATCCTGCAAGTGGTACCAAAAAGAAAATCCTTTCCCATACATCCAGGCAAAAACTCTTAATTTTCCACTCTGCCGGCCAAGCAAATATATGCCTGTGGGCATATAGAGCAGAACAATGATTAAAAGATCATCAGAAACTCAGCATAACATTTTGTAGTGCCAAATATTTCCATGGAAATGGATTTCTCACACTGTTCTAGGCAGCTGTCCTTCAAGGAAGGCGTACAATGACACACAGGAGTACAGGGAAAAGGTTGGTTGGCACTTCCAAGCCCCACACTGGTCATGATTAAAAAAGTTAAACTCCTACCACACAGCAGGGGCCATAATCCACTGAATTAGGTGCCTGTTACTAAAAATTACCCTACAAATATAGACCAATATCAATATACAAAAAATATAAAGTTTCTGCCGCTTACGGAATTATATTGATAAGCAGTAGATAGAACAGTCTCCTGCAATATCCTGAATGAATTTAATTCAATAAAGTTAAACCTTACTGAATCAGGGGGTCCACTGTATTAAAATTCCACAATAACACATGTACAATTTTATCTCCCTTCTCTGGGAGGAGGGGGATGCTAATATATTTCCTCTGTTATCAGTGCTTTGTAGACACACACACACACGGACATACACCCCTCCAGAGAGGAAAGCAGTTCAAACTGGATTCTACAGTGACCAAGAGCCTAAAAGGATTTTTGGATAAATAGCCTGGTTTTAAAATGGCTCAGTGCCTTTTTCCTGACCTAGCAATGGACAGTATCCCTGGTCCATGGGGCGTCCCAATCCTTAGAGTAGGATAGGAACAACTGGGCCTACTGAGGCCCCAAGGACTGGGTGCTAGTTCTGAGCTGAAGCTGTGATGAACTTGTGACTACAAAGGAAACCCCTGTGGCTAGGGTGCTGAAGGACTGCTCCTTCCAGAGCCTATGCTGAGATGGTGTCTAGTAAGCTTATTAGCAGGCATGCTGCTTCTTTTATTGATTGTAATGTTTTCTCTGTAGTGCTTTTACCTTAAGAATAAAAGAGGCTTACACAGAAAGAACTGTGTGGTAACGTATAACAGGAGCAATTACACTTGTTAACCGTCTCTGAAAAGAAAGTAAGCTGCCTGTCTCTGCGGGGAATAACACAGTGAAGGCAGGGAACTGTGCAGCCGGGAAGTAGCCCAGTCAGAAGGGAGTAAGATGAGGGTCTTCACCCAAGAAAGCCAACAGTTGAGGAGCTGAAAGCCTGAGAGTGAGTGCCCTTGCTGAACCAATAAGAGGAAACACAGGTGCAGTTGCCCTGCACTGTGATAGCATATCCACAAACTCCACTAACATGTACCAAACCAGCTAAAGAACACAGTCTGTGAACAGCCTGGGAGCAGAAGTACTTAAAGTCAAACATATTCACTCTGGAAGAATGTTCTCTTGTAGGATCGGCAGAATAATCTTCTCATGCCTGGGAGAGGAGAAATGCAATATTGTAACAACATTTTTTCCCCAGGGCACACCTACCATTAGCAACAACATTGCAGCAGAGAGCTCTAGGGCTATGTGAATACTACAGCTTTATCTGCATAAATTATGTTGATCAGGGGGATGAATAAAAATTACCCCCGAGTGACATAAGTTACACCAACATAAGCACCCGTGTGAACAGTGCTATGTGGATGGGAGAGCTTCTCCCACCGACATAGCTTCTTCCGCTCATGGAGGCTAGAGTGGAGAGAGCTCTCTTAAAACGGCTACATTAGAGAAACTTTCTAGTGTATCCGTGCTCAAGTTGCTGTAGACTTCTTTTTCGGTAATCGGCTTGAAAGGAGTCAAAACCACAGTCCATCTGAGCGACTACCACAAAGTGCAAAGTTTGGTACTTGGATGTTAGAGAGCTGCCCATCTCTAAGGGTATGTCTACATCTACAATTTTGCAGCGCTGGTTGTTACAGCTGTATTAGTACAGCTGTATAGGGCCAGCGCTGCAGAGTGGCCACACTTACAGCAACTAGCGCTGCAAGTGGTGTTAGATGTGGCCACACTGCAGCGCTGTTGGGCGGCTTCAAGGGGGGTTCGGAGAACGCGAGAGCAAACCGGGGAAGGAGACCAGCTTCCCTGCGGTTTGCTCTCGCGTTCCCCGAACCCCCCTGCAAACCGCAGGGAAGGAGACCTGCTTGCTCGGGGGTTCGGGGAATGCGAGAGCAAACCGGGGAAGGAGACCAGCTTCCCCGCGGTTTGCTCTCGCGTTCTCCGAACCCCCCTGCAAACCGCAGGGAAGGAGACCTGCTTGCTCGGGGGTTCGGGGAACGCGAGAGCAAACCGCAGGGAAGGAGACCTGCTTGCACTGGGGTTCGGGGAACGCGAGAGCAAACCGGGGAAGGAGACCAGCTTCCCCGCGGTTTGCTCTCGTGTTCCCCGAACCCCCCTGCAAACCGCAGGGAAGGAGACCTGCTTGCACGGGGGTTCGGGGAACGCGAGAGCAAACCGGGGAAGGAGACCTGCTTGATTACCAGAGAGGCTTCCTCAGGTATGCTGGGATACCTGCTTATTCCACGGAGGTCAAGAAAAGCGCTGGTAAGTGTCTATACTTGATTACCAGCGCTGGATCACCAGCGCTGGATCCTCTACACCCGAGACAAAACGGGACTACGGCCAGCGCTGCAAACAGGGAGTTGCAGCGCTGGTGATGCCCTGCAGATGTGTACACCTCCTAAGTTGCAGCGCTGTAACCCCCTCACCAGCGCTGCAACTTTGTGATGTAGACAAGCCCTCAGAAACTGAAGCTTTTGTTGTTCCTGCTGGTGCTCTTTTGTGATTTAGTTCCATAACAACTGGGATTAATTGTGAGGCAGAAAGATTAGCACATGTGTAAAAGATTCTGAAGTATGCAAGATAAAAACTATACAAAAAATGTATGCCCAATTTAACGTTGTATTTTACGCACATTTATAAAGTGTCGTCTGATAGATTCATGTAAATGGGCTAGTGATTGGAAGCAGTTTCACACATCTGGCAAGAGATTCTCTTACTTATGATATTGTGTATAACAAACCCCTCCCCATAGCACGCTGGCCTTTGTAGTGTTGCTGCTATTTTGCATACAAAAATCACTTGAAGACTCATCTATACAGCCAATAAAGCATTTGTTGAATAAGTAAATATGGCTGTTTGGACTACTATGAAGATTCCTTATCTTCTTCAACAGGGAAGCTGAACTTAGTCCTCAACAGCTGCCAGTAGTGCTTAAATTATAATGAAAAATGTATTAACCAGAAAACATACAGAAATAAGGTTATGACAGACAATTTACAGGGGATGTAACAGTTATGGGAACATCTTTAAAAAGTTTCCCTAATTTTTTTTTATACTGAGTACAAGTGCATACTCTTAAGGAGTTAAGAATGTAGAATTTACAAATTATAAATTCAGACACCAATTGAGAGGATTTTTTTGTTTCCTTAATCTGATAGCTAAAGAAAAGCCTCATACACCAAGACCTCTATACTGTAAATATTTGCAAAGGCAAGTTATTTAACCGAGAAAAAGTGACATTGCAAGCTAGAAGATTAAAATACATTCTTGTCTGAAACAGAGCCATACTGATTTTAACTGAATACTAAAAAACTCCTAAACATTAAAAACAGGACAGAGAAAGGACATTCACAAATTAAGAACCCGATTTAGTTACAAGACTTAGAATGCTCACATGCAGCATTCTGTTTTGCTGCCTGCTTCAAAAGCATTCGTTCTGGAAGAGTTTACTTGACTACCTGTACCACAAGCACACCTAAAGAAGAGCTCTGTGCAGCTCAAAAGGTTGTCACTGCCACCCACAGAAGTTGATCTGATAGAAGATACTACTTCACCTATCCTACCTCTCTTAATATACCATAAACACTTAAATCATGTCTACCACAGCGGCAGAACTAATGTACACAACTCTCTACATACATGGCAAAATATATGTTTCCTGAGGAATATCAAGAAGGAAAAACTATAATACAACCATAGCACTGGCAGCTTTCACTTGTCTGTCATAAGGAAGACAGAGAATAAACTAATTTTGTCCATCATTATTCACGTTCGGCTCACTATTAAAGAAGAACAATTAAGAAATAAAGATGTTGCCAGCCAAATCAAACAGAAATGCAAAAACAAACCCATTGATCAAAGAAGTCTGTTGCACTAACCGAAACGGTGGTATTTGCTTTTCTGCATTACAATAAAAAATCTGCTTATTAAATTTGAGAAAGCTATCTTGAACGACTTTGTCAAAATAAATTCAAGTTTTTAGCTTGTTCCTGGAGTTTTATATTTAAAAAGAACTTACCACAAAGTGTTCTTATCTCTCTGTGGCACTGAGTGTCCCCCATTCCGTTATACACACTAAAAAAGAAAACAATGACCACTAGGGTTTGGGGTTTTTTTAAACTTGAGTGAATGGTGTTTATGCCTGGCTGCATTTGCTGGCCAATAGAGCTGCAAAGTGTCTTAATCTCCACTTAGCATGGGGCTTCGCTGCAAATGCCAAGTTTTAAAAGATCAATAAAACCGTAATCATGAAACTTACTTGTTGGAGTGGGGAAAAGGAGAAAGGATGCTACTATTTACTTTTAATGAAGTACACTGGTACTTACCAGTACCACTTATACTGGTACTGCTTCAGCATGTAAAGAAACCCTCTGAGTCTGAACTCTCTTGTTTGAAACATTCATTAGTCAGCAAATCACTGAAAGTCATCATTTGTGGATAAAAATCAACAAGAAAATCCATTTTTCTGGATATCCTTGCTAAGCTTTCTAATCACAGTTACAAACACAGAGCAGTGGAGTTTGTGTTTTACACCACACACATCCCAACAGACACATCAGAGACTTGTTTTTAGCTAATGTAGATGCATCAGAACAATCTTTCCTAGACACTTCCAAATTACTTAAATTCCAGAGAACCCAGAAAAAGATGCAGCTTCTTCTAAATTTAGCTAAGGAATTCGCTGGCAGCCGGCAATGGGAGTCCTTCAGTGAACCACTGCTGCAGCTACCGCGCCACAGAAATCAGAAGTCGTATGTGAGAGGCGTATAAAACAGGCTATCCTGGAGCATGGTTTTTTAAAGTAAGCAGCTATTCATATACAGTAAGCATGACGAAGTGCAAACTGCTGAAAAGCTTCAGAAACCTGACAAGTCTCCTGGGGCAACACTAAATGGGGTGCCTATGAGAATCTCAAGGCAGTACCTTTGCTTTCAGATTATCTGAACCACAAGAAGAATGAATATGCCTTCTCCTCTACCATATTCAGTCATGTTCAGTTTTGGGGTAAGTCCTGAAGCCCTTCTCCACTCTTCCCATTGTCCGCATATCACACTTCTATCCTCAACAGCACACTAAGTCTGCAGACCTATGCACCTGAATGCTGAAGGCTGCATCCTGAGTTTGGGCCCTGGTACCACTGCTATAGTAACTGTCAGCTGCCCATAAACCGGACCACACACTTGACTTCATAAAAAGGGGAGAGATTTTTACCTCAATCTCATACAATCTAGTCTCGGACTCTCAATTTCCATTACAGGCTATTTTATATCCTAAATCGATGTTTACAAGGTGGTTCTATGGTATTTATCACTTTGGCACCTAAGCACAGCGTGGCTCTGCATCACATTCATATTGTATTTGTAGCTGAAGGGGGTGAGTCAGATCAAAGCATCAGGCTGGAAATATCTCAACTTCCTTGATCCAAGGGTTTACATAAAAAACATTATGAAGAACTCACATTATATTTGTCATCTAAGGCTTTTAAAGCACTTACATGCAGGGGTGGCTCTAGCTTTTTTGCCGCCCCAAGCACGGCAGGCAGGCTTCCTTTGGTGGCATGCTTGCAGAAGGTCCCCAGTCCTGCAGATTCGGCAGCATGCCTGCAGGAGGTCTGCCAGTCCCGCGGCTTCAGCATACCCACCACTGAATTGCCGCTGAATCCGCAGGACCAGTGGACCTCCTGCAGACATGCCACCAAAGGCTGCCTGACTGCCGCCCTCACAGGGACCAGCAGGCCACCCCCCGTGGCTTCCCGCCCCAGGCACACGCTTGGAGCGCTGGTGCCTGAAGCCGCCACTTCTTACATGACATCATTATCCCCACTTAACAAACAGAGACACCAAGAAAGTGGGTTGAAGTGACTTCCCTGGCAGAGCTATTCAGGCTTTATCTTTGAAAAGCAGGTAAATTTAGACAAAGGCCCCGTGGCATTTATCACTCGACAGGGGTAAAGAAATCACATAGGAGTCAGTTCAACCATTATTGGAAGTAACACTAGGCTCCACATTCCAAAGTTATTTCACTCTGCTTCCCTGCAGAGCTGCTTCCTAGAATCTTCCCCAACGCCCTCTTGCTTGGCTTCAGTCTACATTTTTCAATTAACATGAAGAATGACAAGGGTAAGTGTGTAAAAATAGGTTTGTCTCTTCATCTAGACCAAAACCACATTTGTGTAGGGGGTTGGGCTCTGTTTATCCATATGGCTGCTACCCTCAGCCCCTGAAACATCTGCATTTCAGTAATGCGCTTTTATATATGTACATAGGAAAGATTATGCGGGTACACACTAGTTAAGATGTCTAATTTCATTAAAAAGGCCAATTTTTCTCCTGTCTCCAGACTTTACCAAAGTGTCAAGTGTTTTGGAATGTTTTGGAATGAAAAAAATGCTACATACACTATAAGAATTTTCATACACATTTTACATTAACTGCATTCCAAGTTCTAAGAGCTGTTACTTCAATAATTTAATCTATGTTTAAAAGCAAATATTGTCATCAGATATTTTAAAAATACCTATTTGGGGAAAAGATTAAAGTGAAAATATATGGTCTTGGTATCATAATTTCACTCTCCTTAAAAAAAAACAGCTTGCAACTAAGTTATTTGTATTGTATTGTATCAGGCCACCATACCCTATTACTACAAAAAATCCAACAACTCCACACTTCAATACAACTTGTAAGCATACTACTAGCCTGCCATCTCTGGAGGAGAGGCTCCAGGCGGTTAGAGCACTGTTTCACTGAGTTCCATGGAATCAACAAAAGCCGTAATACAACTGGCAAATAAGCATGAAAGTGCATTGGCAAAACCAGAGGTGGCCACCGCCCAAACTAGGTCAGCGACACCAAGCTTATTAGTCTCGATTCCACACACATCACCAAAAGATAAACAGCTTCCCACAGGGCACATATCTGAGACTGTCAGACTTGTGCTGGCAGAAGTCAAGCACATGATGGAGGTGACCTCAGCATTCTGAGGACTGGGAAGAGTAATAATCTTTATGAAAGACCAGCTTTAAGCAGGGGCAGCTGCAGTGTTTTTGCCGCCCAAACAGCGGGAAAAAAAAATTAAAAAGAAAAAAGCTGTGATCGGCGGCACTTTGGTGGCAGCTCTACCGCCGCCACTTCATTCTTCGGCGGCTGAATTGCTGCCAAAGAGCCGGACATGCCGCCCCTTTCCATTGGCCGCCCCAAGCACCTGCTTTCTGCGCTGGTGCCTGGAGCCAGCCCTGGCTTTAAGATAGAAGTTTTATCATCTTCCAAACCATTTCTTTGCCCCTTTTTAAATGAACACCCTACCAAGTCACCAGCATTATCTCAAACGTTGGAGGGATGCCGAGTGTGCATTCTTACTGCTGCTGATACACAAAGCAGGGCTCACACATTTACATCCCTCCTCCAAATGAAGGAAGGTGTCATGGTTAGTCATAAATAATGAGAGTGATTTGTTTTATTTACAAGTGAGCAATTTAACCAACTGATAGGATTAAATAATCACGTTAAATATTTTTGTTAAAATGCGTTACTTGTGTTGCACTTTATTTGCTTATAACTAGCGTTGACAAGAAATTGTAATGTTGAAATACTATATTGCCATAAGAGGGCAACGTATCCCATACAAAACAAAATAAAACATTCAAAAGCAAAAAATCCAAGAAGCAAACAGACAGGGATGAGGGAAGGGAGGGATCAAATTAAGTTCCCCAGAATCACAAAAGTCACACAGCTGTATTATAGCATGACACAGGTGTTTAAGGAACATTCTGAAAATCAAAGCCAGTGGTTTTTCCCCATTATTTCAACCTTACTAGAGTTGAGAGTCAGCATTACCATGATAAAGTCATATTATAATTTGTCATTTTAGGCCATCCACTTGATCAGTCAAAGTGAGCTACCTGGAGCAGCATTTGAACATAGCTCTTACTAGCAAGCTGCCAAAACAAGAAGTTCACAAAAATAACTGTACTTAGTTTCACCACTCTAACCCTGGTGGCAGGGATCATTCCACTGGGCCACATGGAGAAATGGACAATGTGCCAACACACTTATTGCCAGACAACCCCTGCACGTATTCATGGAGTGCCTATTTAACAACACACGCACTTTGGGGAGAATCACCAACTAAAATTGTAAAGTGACCCATTCCAATTACACAAAAATATAACATCCTATCGGACATCGCGGCTCCCATCAACTGTCAGCGTCCTACTCACAATCCATACTCACAACTGCCATGGAACACCCTGGAACATTCTCTGCAGGCCCATTCCTGCCCTCAGTTCCAACCAGCTCCCTTTCACAGGTTTCCTGCTGGAACTGCCGGCCTTTCATGGGAGCCTCCCTCACCCAGCATGTGCCTTATTACTTGGCACTCCCCATCCATTGGATGCTCCCCTACACCTCTACATTAAGCTGGAGGGAGGCACTTGGAAGCAGAGAAGAGACGAAGGGAGTTATCTCCTCTGTGCAATCACAAAAGGATGGAACCCAGCAGAAGCAAAAAAGAGTCAAGTGACTTCTCCCCAGACCTGGAGTTTCCCTTTGCTGGGCTCCGAAAACAGTAGTAGTAAGTGGGTCTTTACTTCCCAGGCCCTAACTACAAGGTTGGAGATCACTGGGAGATGGGAAGTGAAGCCTTTCCCCCTTCCTCAAGCCTCCAAGCTGTGGGTCCTGAGGAAAAGAGTTAACATGTCAGTAGAAGTAGCAAGGCCATTTATCATCTTGACGCCCCTGCTCTGCTGATGTGATCCAGCCCATATAAATACTGTAAGGGGGATACAGAAATGGAAAACGTTACAGCTAAAAACAAAACAAAAATATTCCTGAAGCACAACACACATTAACACAGAACCTTCACCGGACATTTGTCAGCTTCAGAGTATACGTAAGTCAGCTGTTCCCCTTCAGGCACACTTTTGTGTAATAGTCTAAAAAACAGCACACTCAGGGCTATGATGTGTCAGCTGGCCAATATGCAGGACAGGCAGCTGTTTTGTTGTTTTTTTAAAATGAGAAATGAAATTGCTTTCAGGACTTCAGCAGTGGCTACGTGGAGCATGATAGACACAACAAAAAGCCTGGGCTCTCTTCCCTTCTCTACTCACATGGAGCAGTAACTCCTAGTAGTCCCAGTGGTCATTCCTACTCAGCCTCAACATAGGGGCAGGAACTGATCAATGGTTCCATCATGTGGAGAAGGTACACACTAGGCTCCACTCCCCCGTAGCTGGCTGAAGTAAAGACTAACTCATGCTAACATTACAAAAAGCCTTGTCTTCACTTGGATCAGGGTGGATTTGATTTAAATCACTAGGAAGACTCGATTTAATCATGGTTTTCTACATAAAAGCGCATTCTTGTTGGTTGTTATAACCTTAATACATAGTCTTCACAATTCAGAGGCAGACGTAGGTCAGAGGTCAGACGTATCAGACGTATCACCAGACGTATCAGACGTATCACCAGAGAGATATTTATATTGTTTTATTTAACTGAAACAACGTTATGTATTCTGGATTTTTTTTCTTCAACAGCAAACATATATTTTAACAAAACAAGCATATGAATTTTTGAATTTAGTTAAACACTGAAGCTTTTTAAAATCAGGTTCGCTTTTGTTAAAATTGTTTTTAACTAAAATAGTTACATGAACATTTTAAAAAAAATAATTAAACTGACTATATCAGCCAGGTCAACATGAGAAACTTCAAATATTGGCTTCTGTAGCTAACTCAGTCATCTTCATCTTCATTTTCCTGTTTCTTCATAGTCAGGAAAAGAAAAACAAGCTTTCCTGCTTTTTCAGGTCCCAAGCAATTTCTCAATTTGGAATGAATTAGTCCAAAGGAAGAAAATATTCTTTCTACACCGGCAGAAGAAGCTACTGCTGTTAAAAGTGAGATTATCACTTCTCTGAATCCAAGTGCCTAAGTGACCTTCACCAGTTCACTGGTGTGACTTTCTTTAAAACATCATCAAACATATATTTCTTGAATGGTTCTTATTCCCAAACTGGGTCTCTTATGGCCTACTGCCACTTTAGGTTTTCCCCTCTAGGGAGAGAATGGTATGGTAGATCTCAAATCAATCAAGCCTACACTCAGAAAGACCTCAAGACTTCTGGAATATGTTGCTCAAACAGTTTCACTTTTGTTTCTACTGCCTGTCCCTCCCTTCTCACATTTATCTCCAAACTTCTTCTCCTTGTTCAGATCTATTCCGCCCCCAACAATCTTCTAGTCACTGAACTTTTTGAAACTTCACACTTTTAGAGAGAGGTAAGGGACTGACTCTGTGTACACGAATTTGAAGAGGGACAATAGGGTTGAGGTCTGTTATTTCTCACCTCTATATATTATTTATTTAAAAACAGTTTTGCTGTTAACAAGAATGTTACCTCTGGAGATACAAATCCACAGTTTGAGAACTGCAAAATTAAGCATCTTTGATGGTATCTTTTAGACTGAGCCCCATCGGGTAGATAGAAAGAGTAACCTAAATAATCTATACAGAAGCCCCTGGAACCCCATAAAATTAGGTCCCTAATCCATGAACTATTGGAACTCATTTATAAAACTTTTCTTAAACATTACATTAATATATTGTCTCATACTATAGAATTAGAATTTATAATCCCTATTCCATGATAAAATCTTTGAGCTATAATGTATCTTAATTAAAACTGTCTTTAGATCGGATTTTTTGATAAAAATGCTTTTTTGAGGAAAAAACCCTATTTAAATTTAAAAAATCCAATATTTTTTTTTCAAAAAATCCCAATGCAGAAGCAGAAAATCTAGCATGTTCTCACAAGAGACTGTAGATTATATGGCAGAGAAGAAGGATGTGTATGAATAAAGACATTTCTTTGAAGCAGAGAAACTCTCTTCTATGGTGAGGAATGGGGTGTGTGAAAGTAAGCACACACTACCATACCATTGTTGCTTTCACTGGAATTGTTCTGTTCGACATTGTATTTGAAGTCTTCTAAGGCCTTGGCTACACTGGCTCTTTACAGCGCTGCAACTTTCTCGCTCTGGGGTGTGAAAAAACACTCCCCTGAGCGCAGCAAGTTACAGCGCTGTAAAGCGCCAGTGTAAACAATGCCCCAGCGCTGGGAGCACGGCTAATCCCCATGGGGAGGTGGAGTACCTGCAGCGCTGGCACAGTGACCACACACACACTTCAAAGCGCTGCCACGGCAGCGCTCCCGCAGCAGCGCTTTGAAGTTTCGAGTGTAGCCAAGCCCTAAGGATGTGCTGGTCTTGGACTGTGGCCATGGCTACACTAGAGAGTTGCAGCGCTGGTGAGGGGGTTACAGCGCTGCAACTTAGGATGTGGCCACACTTGCAAAGCACGGCAAGCGCTGCAAATCCCTGGTTGCAGCGCTGGCTGTACACCCGGTCGAGCCTCGGGTGTAGCGATTCCAGCGCTGGTGATCCAGTGCTGGTCAGCAAGTGTGGATCCCACCAGCGCTTTTATTGACCTCCGGGGTATAAGGAGGTATCCCAGCATACCTTTTAAGCCTCTCTGGTAATCCAGCACACTCCACTGCCCTGGGCTCAGCTGACCCCACCTTTAAATGCCCCGGAAATTTTAAAAATCCCCTTCCTGTTTGCTCAGCCAGGTGTGGAGTGCAATCAATCAATCAATCAGTGTCCATGCCTCCACGCCCCAGACGAGCCCCAGCATGGAACAGTTCCGAGCTGCAGGACCTCATCAGTGTTTGGGGTGAGGAAGCTGTGCAAGCACAGCTGCGCTCCAGCCGGAGAAATTATGATACCTATGGGCAGATATCACAGTCCTTGCTGCTAAGGGGCCATGAACGGGACGCGTTGCAGTGCAGGGTAAAAGTAAAGGAGCTGCGCAGTGCTTATTGCAAAGCCCGTGAGGGAAATCGCCGCTCAGGAGCTGCCCCCATGACCTGCTGTTTTTACAAGGAGCTGGATGCCATACTTGGGTGTGACCCCACTGCCAATCCTAGGACCACGATGGAGAGTTCAGAGCAGGGAGAAGTGGGGGAGGGTGTAGAGGAAGCCGACAGTGAGGCTACTGGCGTGGAGGGAGACACCCCAGAGTCCTAGGAGGCATGCAGCCAGGAGCTCTTCTCAAGCCAGGAGGAGGCTAGCCAGTCGCAGCAGCGGGAAGTTGCTGGTGAAGAAGAAGCAGAGGAGCGTGCTCGGGGTAAGCAGATTTTATGTTTTGAGAGAGGACGGTTTGGGTTATGGCTGCCTGCATGCATGCCTAAACGTGGAATAGCCCATTGATTTGCTCTATCACGTCTCTGTAATCGGCCTCGGTAATCTCTTGAAAAGTTGCAGCCAGAGCGTGGGCAATGTGCTTTCGCAAGTTTATAGGGAGAGCCACCGTGGTCCTTGTCCCGGTCAGGCTAACTCGCCCGATCCACTGCGCAGCGAGGGGTGGGGGGACCATGGCTGCACACAGGCAAGCTGCATAGGGGCCAGGGCGGAATCCACATTGCTGTAGAAGACCCTCCCTCTCTTCCCAGGTAACACGCAGCAGTGATATATCTGGCAGTAGGAAACCCTGTTGAGAATTTAGGGATACTTCAGTGCAGGGTGCCAGGTTCGCGGTCCCTTCCCCCCGCCAGCAGGTCGCGAGCACCGTGTTGCGTTCTGGTCTCCCCACCCCCCTGCCAGCAGGTAGCCAGCACCGCGGTGCGTTCCGCCCCCCGCCCCCCAGCAGCCCGGTAGTTCCGCAGACCGCCCCCCCCCCGCCAGCAGCTCGCCAGCTTCATGTTCCCTGCTGTCCCCTGTGCAGGCCACCAGCTACCTCCTCTACCCAGTGCAGATAAACCCCAGTGAGCCATCAGTCAGTTCCCCCTCCCAGGTGAAGTCGGGGCAGAAACACTCACCCCATTGCTCGCCATGCCTTTGCTTCCCTGGCCTCTCTGTGTTATGTTAGGTATGTGGGAATGATGCTACAAAAAGTCTACAAACTCCTTCACTGTGTGATAATAAACAATGTAGCCTCTGTGTATTACATGTTTCTATCTCTGTTTTTTTTAGTGACCTTGACTAATGCAGCCGGATCACCGGCCTCACGTCGCTTGCAGAACTTGAGAAAAAATCCGCGAAAATCAAAAGAAGAATTGATCAAAGCAGTTATGAATCACTACAACAGAGAAAGTAGGAAGACGCAGGAATGGAGAGAGAAAACGTATGAGTGGAGGCAAACACAAAGCAGGAGAAAGGAATTGGCTACCAAAAAAACCTCAAAGCACATGATAAGCCTTCTGGCTCGCCAAACTGACTCTTTCGAGTCTCTCATAGCCATGCAGGCAGATCTGTACCGTGGTAAACCACAACCCTCCTGAAGCTCTCTTTCTTGTTCCCCAGTATTTGCACAAAACACCTTTCTCCAGCAGCCAGTTTCTTATTACCCCCAGCTGCCCCCAACACCTGTACGATCACCTACCAGCCCTGATAACTACAATCCTTACCCTGTGCACTCCACCCCCATTACTCTGCAGCATATTAATCCTGAAGTGCAGCAGACATTGAACAGCAATCCAAACAGGACATATTCAAACCTCTGAATGTACAGTCCACCACCCTAACCCCCCTGGCCTTTTATGTACTGAACTTTGAATAAAGGATTTTATGGCTTTTACAATACTTTTTATTATTGCAGAAAGTGGTAAATACTGTACCCCAAGGTAGAAAGGAACACAGCAAAGGCACCAAACATTACTGTTGGCTCTCAGCATCAAATTGCTCCCTTAAGGCATCCCTAATCCTTGAAGCCCTTTCCTGGGCCTCTCTAGTAGCCTTGCTCTCTGGCTTTGCAAATTCAGCCTCTAGGCGTCGAACCTCGGAGGTCCATTCCTCACTGAATCTTTCACCCTTCCCTTCACAAATATTATGGAGGGTACAGCACGCGGATATAACAGCGGAGATGCTGCTTTCCCCCAAATCTAGCTTCCCATAAAGACACCTCCAGCGGGCTTTCAAATGGCCAAAAGCACACTCCACAGTCATTCTGCACCAGCTCAGCCTGTAGTTGAACCGGTCCTTCCTCCTGTCAAGCTTTCCTGTATACGGTTTCATGAGCCAAGGCATTAAGGGGTAAGCGGGGTCTCCAAGGATCACAGTGGGCATTTCGACGTCCCCTACTGTGATCTTCCGGTCTGGGAAAAAAGTCCTGGCCCTCAGCTTCCTGAACAGGGCACTGTTCCGAAAGATGCGTGCATCATGCACCTTTCCAGGCCATCCTAAGTAAATGTCAGTGAAACACCCACGGTGATCCACAAGCGCTTGCAGAACCACAGAGAAATACCCCTTGCGATTAACGTACTCTGATGCCAGGTGGGGTTGTGACAGAATAGGAATATGCGTCCCATCTATTGCCCTTCTACAGTTAGGGAAACCCATTTGTGCAAAGCCATCCACAATGTCCTGCACGTTCCCCAGAGTCACAGTTCTTCTTAGCAGGGTGCGATTAATGGCTGTGCAAACTTGCATCAGCACCATTCCAACGGTGGACTTTCCTACTCCAAACTGGTTCGCGACCGATCAGTAGCTGTCTGGAGTTGCCAGCTTCCAGATTGCAATAGCCACCCGCTTCTCCACTGGCAGGGCAGCTCTCAATCTCGTGTCCCTGCGCCGCAGGGTAGGGGAGAGCTCAGCACACAGTCCCATGAAAGTGGCTTTTCTCATCCGAAAGTTCTGCAGCCACTACTCGTCATCCCAGGCTTGCAGGACGATGTGATCCCACCACTCAGTGCTGGTTTCCCGAGCCCAAAGGCGCCGTTCTACGGTGCTGAGCACGTCTGTTACTGCCACAAGCAATTGAGTGTCTTGAGCGTCAGGCGTTTCAATATCATCATCTGACTCCTCACTGTCACTTTGCAGCTGAAGGAATAGCTCCACTGCCATGCGTGATATGCTGGCAACATTCATCAGCAAGGTCCTCAGCAGCTCAGGCTCCATTTATAACAAAAACCGCAGAAATCACGCTGCAGAATCACAATGCCGCCAAACTGCTCGGAATGTGTAGCAAAGCACCACGGGGCGTTGGAACAGGAAGCGCAAAGCACACTTCCTTCCCCTTCCCACAAGCCACAGCGCCAAAATGGGACGAGGTGCTCTGTGGGATAGCTGCCCACAATGCACCACTCCCAACAGCACTGCAAGTGCTGCAAATGTGGCCACACTGCAGCGCTGGTAGCTGTCAGTGTGGCCACACTGCAGCGCTGGCCCTACACAGCTGTACGAACACAGCTGTAACTACCAGCGCTGCAGAACTGTAAGTGTAGCCATGGCCTGAGAGTGCGATTGGGAGGGTTCTTTCTGTGGTCCAAGATTAGTATTTGGAAATTGCCCCTCAAAAGACCTTGGATGCCCGATAAATCCAGTTCTGAACAGCTTGAACTCCACCAGCATGTGCATTTTATAACTCATTTTAGAAAGTTCTAAAAAACCTAGAATCATGCTTGACCTTCCTAGACCATAGCAAGCTTTTGAACTGAGATCCCCCCTGCTATGCTTGTGAAAGGATTTTTACTCCTGAAGGCATTTTACAATGGCACACTAATTAAGCATCCCAGAAGTGTGCACAGCTATTACAACACACCTTGGTCTGGCATATTGGAATGCAGTTGTCACTTGCATCTGGAGCCTCACTGTTTTGATCACTTATAGAGCTAGATTATTATTTGTTTTGCTTGTCTAAAATTCCTTTGTTTCTTGCAGTGTTGTTGTAGTCACTTTTGTCACCCACCTTAAGTCTTTTAAATTCCATTTCATTTTAAAAGTCACGATGAAACATGCAGAAAGGCTAAACAGTGACATCAGCAACCAGTTGAACAGTGGCCTAATTAAAATGTTATTTCCCCACCATCAGCCCCCAGGGAAGGCCTAGGTTGACCACACAGCAAATGTGAAAAATCGGGACGGGGATGGGGGGTAATAGGAGCCTATATAAGAAAAAGATCCATAAATCAGGACTGCCCCTATAAAATCAGGGCATCTGGTCACCCTAGGTAGGCCCCCTCCCTCCAAAGAGATTGCCTCTTTAAATAAATTAACTGCTAATGAGAAGCAGTTGTGCCTAACAGAAGCAGCTGTAAAAGTAGCCCAGAGACAATGCACAGAGTATTTGCTACATTATTTAAGCACTGACTTTACATTAAAAAATAGCTGTCAGACCTGCTGACCAAAGGAATGAACACAACCACAGTAGGAAAAGCTAACAGTAACGTGAGATTAGATTATTTAGCTACAGTGTCTATCCTGAGTTTATTTAGTTGAGAGCACTTAAATATTTACTCATGTCAGCTTTTAACACTCTCATCACAAATCATGAAAAATCCTTCCATGTGCAGGATTAGGCCACAAATTCTATAATCTCCCTCATTAAGAAACTTAAATTTCAAGACAAAAACTATCAACAAGTGATTGAGAGCAAAAGTTGCTTTGAGGGGGAGGGAATGGGGCCAGGAGCGAAGGATGGGTTAGTTTTTTAATTGTAGGGGCATAGCATCTTTCTGCAAAACCATTGTAACTAAAAATATTTCTTGTCTCTCGCTGCATGTCAGTGCAACACAGACAGGCTAGCTATAACTACTATTTGGTGGCTAGCCACAGCATATTACTTAATTTTAAAAACCCCTTCTAGATAATAGCCCATTATACAATTGCATGAGGTCATCTCTAAGAAAACGGAACAAAAATAACTTCCATCACCTGTCATTTTAAAAACAAAACTGTGACCTCTAAATTGATTTTCACATACTGTACTAACATTGCATTGACTCCATGCATCTGAAGAAGTGGGAGGTTTTCCCACGAAAGTTTATGCCCAAATAAATCTGTTAGTCTTTAAAGTGCCACCAGAGTCCTCATTTTTTTTTATTGCATCCTTAGGCTACAAAAGGCTAAAATAGTTAGTCACTGTGATTATTTTGTTTGTTTTTCACTTCCTAGGCAAGATTTTTCACCCAGTAAATCTTTACAATGTAGTATAACATCGCAAACCTCACTGTTACAGACAGATTTACCAACAGTGGTAAGGAAAGATTTGAAAATCCAGAATCAAATATTCCATCCACGCAGCTTTTTAGTTACCAACAATAAATACGCATGTACAAGTCTGTGAATCATTTCCAGTACTGCATGGCTCTTTTACTGTTGTCTTAGCTTCCTAAAGTATTTTGCATTACTATAGTGGCCAAAGGCTCAACGCATAATCAGGGTCCTATTATACTGGGCACAGCAGGAACACTGAACGAGAGCAGACAATGATCCTGCCCACACTCGAGCAATGAGTAACTTTACTCACAGGAGTAGTCCCATTCCCTGTAACTAAAGAAGAGATTTTAACGAGCTGCGAACAGGCCAGTGGAGGTGAGCTGTTCGGGGGAGGGCTTTTTAAAGATGGAGTTTCACTCTCTCAATCTCATGAAAGGAGAATTGGAGCGTGCAGCGTCAGCTGATGGAACTAGACGTGGTTCCTGGCGAGCAGCTGGGCTTTGCACACACACTCAAAGCGCCTCTCTCCCGAGGCTACACCACCCTCTGTCTGCACGGGGCAGGAATCGCCTGTCCCCGGGTCATTGTGCTCATCCTGACACCGGTCCCCTCCATTCATAGCTGGCCTGGCTGGACCCCTTCCCAGACCCAGAGCGAGGGAGACGCCGCCCCGCACAGCCCCAGCAGAGGCTGCAAGTCCTCAACCCAGCGCCACATCCCGGAGAGAGGCCGGGGAAGTTGGGGGAACTTTGCCCCACTCACCCTCGGCGCTGGCGGCCTCGTAGGGGTCCGGGGGGGGCCGCGCCCCGCCCGGCTCGCTGTAGTCCACCCAGCTCAGCCCTTCCAGGCTGTCGTAGTCCCCGCGCTGCTTGTCCGCCACCGGCACCACGGTGAAGTGCGGCATCGCGGCGGGGCCCCGCTCGCCACTCCGGCTCCCCGCGGATCGCTGCCAGCCGGGCGGGACGCGCTCCCCCGCCAGCTGCGCATTCCAGCCCCGTGCGGTCACTTCCTCTCGGCAGCCCAGCGCCGGCACCCCACCCAGCCCGCCGGCCGCGGCGCCGCTCTGGGGGGGGGGGAGAAGGGGACCTGGGGGGCTCCCTCTGCCGGGGGCTGGGGGCTCCCCTCTGCGAGGGGGAGAAGGGAACTGAGGGTGGCTCCCCTCTGCGACCGAGAGGGGAGGGATTTGGGGGGCTCCCCTCTGCGGGGGGGAGAAGGGGATTTGGGGGGCTTCCCTCTTAGACTGGGAGGAGGTTTGGGGGGCTCCCTCTGCGACCCAGAGGGGGAGAGATTTGGGGGGCTCTCCTCTGTGAGTGAGAAGGGGACTTGTGGAGACTCCACTCTGCAACCGGGAGAGATTTCGGGGGCTCTCCTCTGCGAGGGGGAGAAGGGGATTTGGGAGGCTCCATTCTGCAGGGGGGACTTTTGGGGACTCCATTCTGTGACCAGGAGCGGATTTGGGGGCTCCTCTCTGTGGAGGAGACTTAGGGGGACTCCACTCTGTGATCGGGAGGGGGTTTGGGGCGCTCCCCTCTGCAAGGACAGGGAAGGGGGGAGTTGAGGGGATTCCATTATGCAGAGGGGGGCTCCACTCTGACTGAGAAGGTAAGGGCATTTGGGGGACTCCCCTCTGCAAGGGGGAAAAGGGGATTTGGGGGGCTCCATTCTGCGAGGGAGGCTCCAGGGGATTCCACTCTATGGTGGAGAGGAGGGGACTTGGGGGGACTCCAATCTGCAATGGGGGATTTGGGGAGGCTCCACGCTGTGAAGGGGAGGAGGGGATTTGGGAGGATTCCACTCTGCGAGGTGGGGGAGAGGAGGAGGAGTGGACTTTGGGACAGGACTCAGCCCAATAGTGGGAAGCACAAGTGGAATTTGGAGGGGGGCCTCCACTCAGTAATAGAGGGTGGAGGATTTTGGGGGGGACTCCACTCCGCAAGAGGGCCATCAGAGGAATTGCACTAAGCAGAGAGAGATTGAGAGAAGACTTTCATTTAGCAATAGGGAGAGGGGAAGGGACTGGGGGACCCCACTCAGCCATGCCAGGTTGGGAGTGGAGACCCCATTCAGCAATGCTAAAGTGGGAGGGAGAGTGGAAAGAAAAGGATCTAAGGGAGACGAGCAGAATTTTGGCAGGAGAAGGGAAGGGGCAGTAAGAGGGGTGTTCAGGGCAGAGGTGGAGAGACAAGGCCTTAGGAGAAGTCAAAGCCGTAGGGCGCAGGGGAAAGGACAGCTATGGCAGGACTGATGGAGAAGGGAAAAGGCCCGTTTGCCAGGAGAAAGGCAAAGCCCATTACCCCAGCAAAGCACAACAAAGCCTGATGGAGCACTTAAATCAACAATATCTTCCTCTCTACCAGAGTCCCCCTCTGCCCCAATGCCCACTCAAAGACCATCTGTTCACCTCCTTGCTATGCTGCATTACAGACTCTGCCGGCATCCAAGGGGTATGGTTATAGCCAGGGGAAGCCTCGGCCTGGCAGACCAATGGGGAGAACGGGCAGCCCTACAGCAGGCCAGGTGCCTCAGACACTTAACATTTTTCCTTTTCCTGCAGCTAGACCTGAGACAGTCAAAGAGAGGGAAGGGAATTAGTCTTCTCTGCTAAAGTCTCCTGCACAGAAAGGACATGATGAACCCTTCTATTGGGCTGATTTTTCAGATCAGTAGAATAATTGTCGGAACCTAAGGGGGCTGGCTTAGGGGAAGCAGGAGACAAGCAAGCTAAACCAGTTTGCTTGCAAGTCTCACAGCTTCTCTGTCTAACTAGGGAACAGCACTGTTCTTGCTGTGAAGAACAGACTCTACCACTGTTGTGCCCCCTGGAGCTTTGCTCTAGGGCCAGATCAGTGATAAAACATGCCTCTGGCCCAACCCTCCCCAAATGGAACTTATCAGAAGGAGGCAGAAGCTAAACAGTCCCTGCTGAGCTCCAGGGAGGCAGAGAGTGCTAAGGGCCAGTGGGAGCATCTCATTGGTCCTACACCCCAGGACTTTAACTATGGGGAGAAGGTGGATTCTTAATTCAAGAGGGTTATTAGCAATAACTGGGGAGGATGTTGCTGGACAGACAGGGAGTTACTCAGTAATTTTTTCCCCAAATTCTCTACCAGAAACACTTTTAGAGCTGAACTGGTAAATATGGCTGAATCTGAACAGAGCAGCAATATTGCCTACATCAATGTTCAAAAATTATGAGTCAGGCCACAAAATGTCATGGTTAGCTTACAAATAATGAGTTGGTTTTTTGTTTTTGTTTTTAAATTGTGGATTCTTTGTATTTGCCTTCTGGGCTTGTCTTTCAAACTTTTGCAGCTGGAGATAAAAACTTCTTTAAAAAGGAAAACTGTGATTCTCACATAACTGCATGATTCATGACTTTAGAAAATACCAAATATTGCAAGACTGGTGATAAAATTGTAAGAGTTTGCAACCCTAAATTTGTGTTTGATAGAAAAACAGTGGTGGTTCTGTACCCAAACTCTGCTTCTAATCCCAAATTCCAATCAGATTATCAGCCGTGAACAAATTAAAGAAACACTGTTGATTTAAAATCAAGTGTATTTTAAATTACTTAAACAGAGTCTCTGGTACTTGACCTGTCCCTATATCCTTCTGTCATTTCTGGTGGTTTCACATTCATGTTTTTATATTTCCTCTTCCATGCTGCAGTCTGAAAGACCCACACAAGCAAATGGAGAATTGAGTAACTCACTATCCTGGGGAAACAGACTATGCCAAATATCACATGCGTCTAACGAAGTGGGTATTCACCCAGGAAAGCTCATGCTCCAATACATCTGTTAGTCTTTAAGGTGCCAAAGGACTCTTTGCTGCTTTTACAGACTATGCCAAAAGTGCTGTCAGCAAATAAACAAAACAGAGAAAACTTATTTTTTTCTACTCTTTCACTTAAGCATTAGAGAACTTTTATTTTTAAGTGATAGTGTCCTTTTAATAATGTCTAGATTGAAAATTCTATGATTAGGCTTCTTTATTAACACTTTAGTTAAGCATTCACACTTCTTTGGGGAAATTATCTAAGAAATTATAAGGATTTGACCTTATTGTTGTTAAATTAATGGTTAAAATTCTTTAAAATTCATAAAGTCACCAGAAAAGAATAGGGAAGAGACTATATGGCTGACTTTTCACTATTGACTCAATCCAGCCTGATTTTAGACTTAGGGCTAAAAAGACTCCCTAAGTCTAGAATTTGACTCTCTGTGAACTATTGACCAT